>NC_141690.1:195385493-195555493 GCF_964263255.1 Lissotriton vulgaris
GTATTGGGGTCTGGTGTTGTGGAGGGCTTTGTAGGCATGTGTGAGCAGCTTGAAGGTTATTCTTCTTTTGACGGGTAGCCTGTGGAGGTCGCAGAGGTGTTTGGTGATGTGGTTGTGTCGTGGCATATCTAGGATAAGTCTGGCTGAGGGGTTCGGAAACGGTCTGGAGTTTGCGGAGGAGTTTTTTGTTGATTCCGGCATAGAGGGCGTTGCCATAGTCCAGTCTACTGGTGATGAGTGTGTGGGTAATGGTTTTCCTGGAGTAGGGGGAAATCCTCTTGAACTTCTTGCGAAGTATGTGGAGGATGTTGAAGCATGCGGAGGATATGGCCTTGATCTGGTGGTTCATGGTGAGTAAAGAGTCGAGTATGATGCTGAGGTTGTGTGCATGGTCAGTTGGGGTGGGTGGGTTTCCGAGAGCGGGGGCCACCAGGTGTCATCCCATGCGGGGGAGGTGGAACCAGGATGAGGACTTCTGTCTTCTTCGAGTTGGGCTTCAGGCAGCTGTTGCTCATGCAGGTTGCGACGGCTTTCATCCCTTCTTGGAAGTTGTGCCTGGTGATGTCAGGTTCCTTGGTGAGGGAGAGGATGAGCTGGGTATCATTGGCGTGGGAGATTTTGAGCCCGTGGTTTCTGACAGTTGGTGCGAGGGGGGGCATGTAGACGTTAAAGAGTATGGGGCTGAGGGAGGATCCCTGGGCTACTCCGCATCTGATCTGTCGTTTCTGAGAGGAAGGGTGGGAGTCTTATTCACAGTGTTCTGCCTGTGAGGAATGAGCATATTCAATCTAGGGCCTTTCCTTGGATGCCGGTGTCATGCAGCTTGGTGGCTAGTGTGCTGTGGGAGACGGTGTTGAAGGCTGCTGATAGGTCCAGGAGGATGAAGGCTGCCGTGTGGCATTGGTTGAGGAGGGCGCGGATATTGTCGGTGTCGGCGAGGAGGGCGGTCTCAGTGCTGTGGTTGCTGCAGAATCCGATTGAGAGGTGTCTAGGATGCTGTTGGTTTCTATAAAGTGTGCTAGATGTGTGTTGATGGCCTTTTCAATGACTTTGGCAGAAAAAGGAAGCAGTGAGATGGGCCTGAAGTTCTTGAGGTCTGTTGGGTCTGTGGAGGGCTTCTTTAGGAGGGGGTTGACGTCAGCACGTTTCCAGTTGTCTGGGAATGTGGCTGTGTTGAGGGAGCAGTTGAAAGTTCTGCATAGCTAGGATGCAATGGCGGCCCTGTGGATGATGTGCGGCGGGCAGGGGTCAGAAGGTTCTGCGGAGTGGATGATCTTTATTGTCTTAAAGGTGTTTTCTGTGGTGAGCGGGGTCCTGGTGTGGAGGGTCTGTTAGGTGGCATTGTTGGGGGTGGGAGTTGAGATGGTGCTTTGGTCTTGATCGACAAAGTTGTCATAGAGTGTCTTGATCTTGAGGTGAAAGAAAGCGATGAGTTTGTTGCAGAGGTCTTGGGAGGGAGGGACGTCTGTTGTTTAGCTGTTTGGTTTTGCGAATTCCTGTTTATTAAGAAGAGTTTATTAGAGTTGTGGGTGTTGGCAAGGATTCTGTCTTGGATGAAGTTTTTCTTTGTTGATTTGATAAACTGGTGGTGTGCTGTGATAGCTGTTTTATAGGCAGGGTTTTGCTGTTTCTCTACGTCTTCTCCAGTTGTTGGCAGGAGCACTTGGAATCTCAGAGATCTGTTTTGAAACAGTTGGCTTTCTTGTTGTATTGTCTCGTGGTGTTCTGGAAGGGGGATGAGAGTGTTGCCGCAGATGGTGATACATTGGTGGATGTTGCCTGCCACTGTGTTGGCATCTGTCTTAGTAGGGAGTGGAGTGGAGTGCAGGTGAGGGCGGAGGTGAGGTGATTTTCGGAGACTTTGTTCCAGCTTTTGCGTGGGACGCGGCGCAGGTGCTTGTGTGCGGGGTGTTTCGTAAAGGAGAAGTGGATGCAGTTGTGTTCGGTCCAGAGTAGTTCTGTGGTGTGGCTGAAGCAGATGTTTCCTCCGCCATTGATGGGGTCAAGTGTGGGTCCTGCTGTGAGTAGGGGTGGAGACAAGTTACTTCAGTCCTATGTTGGTAAGGTTCTCCAGGACGGTGGTGGTGTTGAGTTCACTGTGGTTGTTCAGGTGGAAGTTCAGGTCTCCGAGTAGTATGTAGTCCGTAGCAACAAGGGCGTGGGGTGCAAAGTGGTCGGTGATTGCGTTGGTGAAGGGGGTGCGGAATCCAGGCGGTCTATAGGCAAGTGTTCTGCAGAACTGGATGTGTGCCATGCGGGGTGAGGCGTCCTCTGAGTTGGTGGTTGTAAATCTGAGGGAGTGTATACCTAAGGTCTGCCCCTGCAGTGTTGCATTTGGGGCAGTCCGAGGATTTTGTGGGGTCAAACCTAAGTTGATCATTAGGGGTGACATAAGCACTCTAGAGAAATTTGAAATGAATCGGTTTATGACAGTTGTTGGGTGACACTAGTCAAGTTTGTTCACAGCGGCAGCCCATACCCTGTCAATCAGTGGGTGTCCCGGATCTCCCTGCCTATAGCGCCTGACACAAACATCCCGAGTAAGGAGCAGGGCGACACTTGCATGATAAAGTTTCAACACCAGTCACCTCCTGCCACTGTTGCCTATCACTAAAGCAAAGGGGGTGAATTCCTCTGGTGCCAGGGGGTAAGTTGGGACACTCACCTGCAACGCACTGTGCAAGCGGTATATTATAAAACGATCCATAGTGGTGGCTGTGGTGAAGCAGGCATCTGTAGCATGCTTTAGGGCTTAGCCATCCGAGAAGATATCTTCAAATTTGTGAAGGCCATAGCTTGTCATAGTGATTTTAACCAGGATTTCACAGTTGACAGGGAGACAGGTGTTGTCGGACAATGCTAGGGAAGGTGAGTAAAGCATGGGGCCTCCTATATTTGTTGGAATTTGTGCCACGCCCAACACGTGGTGGGAAGGGTTTCGATGTCATTGGGATCAAGAGGAATCCTGCCCGGAAGGATTGAGGCCAGAAGTGTTAGGCAGCCGGCTTTAATTTGGGCTTGGTGTAAGGGTATCTGGCATCTGCATGGTACCAGTGGTGTGCATACTGGCATTGCTCCACCAGATAGTATAGGTGTGTGGCAGCCTCAACCCATACTTCCCAAACGGTTGGACCAATATATCCTATCTGACTCATGGGCACTGGCTGGCCCGAACGGGTCTAAGAAGTAAGCCACGAAGTGTAGCGGAAAATGAATTGATGAGTGGGATAGGGACATAATGATAGAGAAATTTGTGGGGGGGAACTACAATTTTTTACAATTGCGATTCCTCCACCTTTGAATAGTTGTAAGTAAATCCACTGCCCTACCTGCATAGTTGGTGTGTCAATTGCTGGACCGTAGTTGAGGCGCACCACCTGTTCCCTATCGCGATACAGAAAAATGCCTAGGTATTTGACCATGCCATCGCACTAGTGCAATGAGAAGTCACAGCGGGGAGGCTTGGTAATTGCAGTGAGGGGAAATATTTCAGATTTAGACCAGTTGATCTGGAGGCCAGAGTGCCTCCAAAGCAGACCACCTCTCAAAGAATCCGGGCTAAGTTGTTGTCTGGATGCTGTAAAAATAGCAGCACATCGTCGAAGTAGAGCGATTCAAGGAGGGGGCCCAGTGTAAGCCACTGGGAATATTATCTTTTTGGAGGTGTCAGACCAGAGGGTCCATGGATATTATAAAAAGCAAGGGAGACAGGGGGCAACCCTGCCTCATTCCACATGTGAAGGGGGAGGGAAGGGATCTCTGAGCCGTTGGCTCTGATGCGTACTGTAGGGCTAGAGTTAAAAATTCATCAATGAGAAGAACCCGCTTGGAATACTCAATATGTGAAGGGTGGTGTGAAGAAATGGCCATTCTAGAGAATTGAATGCCTTCTCTGCATCCAGTAAGGCCAACGCAGCTAGGATATCAGGGGAAAACCTATAAAGCACAGAGAATGCGGTGCACAAATTTAAATAGGTCGATTGATGGGGAACGAAACCAGATTGTAGGGTGACTGGAGAGCACCTTGGCCAAGATCATCTTGTTGAAATTTAGGAGTGACAAGGGACTATACGATCCACAATATTGCAAATCTTTACCAGGTTTGATGAGCAATGTTATCAACGCTTCCCACATGGACGTAAGGAGGACCCTGAACTCCAGGGACTCCGTATTTACAGCCAGTAATCAGGGAGCTAAGATGTGTTAGAATTGTTTGTAAAATTCTCTGGTGAATCCATCCAGGCTGGGGCCTTGGAGCCATCTAGGGAGTCTGTGGCTTGTATGATTTCCTCACAGGAGATAGGCTCACAGAGAAATTGGCACTGGACAGTAGATAGCCACACCATGACTATTTCTCCAGGTATTCCGTCTAGGCCGACATATGCCAGGTGAGTCGAGTAGCATAGAGGCATGTGTAATACTGAAGCAAAGTCAACAGGACTGCCTTATTAGAATTCGCTTTCAAGTTGTCATCCGAGTATAGTTCGGTAATGTATGTGGAGCCCCTCGGGGGTTGCAAGAGGTTGGCCATTGTTTGTCCTGGACGTTCATCCTCCCCATACCTGTGGGCTCTGGCATAGTTGCAGAAAAAGTGGACATCGAGTTCAGCTAGAATCCAGAATCATGCCCAGATGAAAGCGGATGGCAATTTGGGCTCACTCTTATACGATTCAGGGCAGACCCAGCTGGAGCTTCAGTGCTGTGCGGCCATCATGGGTGTTGACAAGTCAAAGCACATTAACTCTTGTTTCGTCATCTACAGACTGAAGTGTCCATGTGACCTCTTCAATATTGGTCTGACCACCAGAAAGGCCAGGAGATGTATGCAAGAGCACATCAGCACTTTAAAAGCTGGGAAGCTTGCCACTAAGTTGGTCCAACACCTTAAAGGCATGAGGCATGGACCAAAAATGGATGGTACTAGAGAAGCTAAACCAGGGGCTAAATAGAGCTGAGACAAAACTATCAAAGGAGCTCGCTGTTTTTTGTCGTAGTAGACGGATGTATGCTCTTAACAATTTAATTGCGTGCCATTACATTAGACCTTAAATTTGAAGACGTTCTCGAATATTTCCACAGAAGGGATATGTGCCCAATTTTCTCAACAACTGACTTGTTAATTTCTCATAATATTTACTATCCTTGCCCCACATATAAATGATGGAACAGTTTTCTTCAGTACATTGTATATCTAGAATATTTCTTTGTTTTATAACTAGTGTTTGGCGACCTGTAGCATGTTATTTTGTCTTGTTTGCCCAAGATATCTTTAAATAATAATTCAGATCTGTGGCTATGTTGACATTCACAAAGTAGCACTCGAATGGCTGATGCTATAGCCAGTCCGGCATATTACTTTCAAAATAGTCTTTGCCTGCCCCGGTCTAGTTTTCCAATCCCAGCTTCCCTCCTAATTTTTACACTGTAACAATGTTGCCACACAACCACGATTGAACAGTTCCTTTACTGCACTTTCCTTGTTTTTATTGTGTCATTATTTGTATTTTGACTAGTGTTTGGTGACTGGGAACACTGATATAGGGTGACCCAGATTACGATTCTTCCATTCGGCCAGATAGCAGTGTTGACTTTTCTGAAATGCCGCCCGTTTCTACTGAGGTGATCGGGGATTACCCCCAATATGGCGCTATCACCGGCACCATTCTAGTTGACTGGGATGGGATTACGTTTCAGGAAATCACCAGATATATTTACAGTGAGCGAGCATGGCTCAGGGTGGACTCCCTGACTTTGTAAGGAGTAAGGGCCATACTGGTGATCCGTTTGCATGCTGTCGCTACGTACTGCGTTGTTTGCTGGTCATCAGCCTTGGGTATCAAGCTTCTTTGCCAATTTTGGAGATTTATAGTGGGGTAAAGATCAAGCAACTGGCTATGTAGGCTTTGTCTGGACCAAACTAGTCGCCAGGGTTGGAAACTGGTAACGGGTTCACCCTGCCGGAAAATGTTATAGGACCCTGTACAGAGAATTGTCCTATGTCTTTTTACCTGTAACCGTCTGCAGCTGATTATTGATTTATAGCCGACTAATCACAAGCAGTCTACTCCATGCTGTATTGAGTACACAATTTCTTGATTTGTCTTGGGTGGAAAAGTTAGTGTGAATTCACCTGACTTCTGAAACCAGTGCCCATGAGTATGTGCTCACCTGGCAGATGCTTGATAATTATTATTAATTCTCTTTGGTGCTGTGCATAAAATGGGTGATCAAATGGCCTTCTAGCCTTGATGAAATTGCCTCAATTCTTATTAAATATGTTAGCCTCCAATGATTATTGGTCAGAACATGTGATTTTGTTTTTAGCCATGCGCCAGGGTCCGGATTATTAATTTACCGTATTTTCCGGTGTATAAGACGACCCCTTACTTTTCCTGGTAAAATGTAGGTTTCATGCTATACTCGCCATATAAGACTACCCCCACTTCCAGCGCAGTACTGTATTGCCGGCGGGAACTTTCTACAGTCCCCTTTCAATGCCCATGAACTGAGGAGATGACGTACGGTACTGACGCTCCTCTCCTTCCGATGAACGTGAGATTTATGGCCACATCGGAAGGAGAGAGAGACGCCAGATCAGCGCATGTGCCCGCTGTAGCTCTACACTGAACACGCAGTTCGAAAATACCGAAATGCCCCGTGAGATCCTGCTCCCATCGGCACTACGGCACTACAGGACTGTATGAGACTGCGCACTATTGTCATTTTTGATTCATGTGCCGTAACTTAACATAACGTTTGCTTTTGTAATTTGTTCTGTTGTAATTATCTCCTCATGTATTATTACTAGTCCTACTGTGAAGCGCTCTGACACCTTCGGGTAAAGTCGACGCTATATAAAATCGCATACGGTAAATAAAGTACCGTACCGTACAGCTAAAGGGGATTGTAGTATGACTCACATACGGGTAAGCACAAATAGGGTATAAGGGGGATCAGTAGCAGGGAAAGAGAGATTAGAGAGACGCCAGATCAGCGCAGAGAGAGACGCCAGATCAGCGCATGTGCCCGCCCGCTGTGTCTCTAGACTGAGCACGCAGTTCGAAAATACCGAAATGTACCGTGAGAGCCTGCTCCCATCAGCACTACGAGACTGAAAGAGACTGTACACTTTTTTATTCATGTACCGTAACTTAACTTAAAGTTTGCTTTTGTAATTTGTTCTGTTGTCATTTTCTCCTCGTGTATCATTACTGGTCCTATTGTGAAGCGCTCTGACACCTTAGGGTAAAGTCTGCGCTATATAACATTGCTTCCGGTAAATAAAGTACAGCTAGAGGGGATTGTAGTATGACTCACATACTGTACTGTAAGCACAAATATAAGGGGGATCAGTAGCAGGGCCCCGAACAGAGTGCCACAATCTGCTACGGCACAGGGAGTGTGAAGCAAGAGCCCAGAGGCCATATTGGAGGGCTCGTGGGTGCTGACTTGGTTCTACTTGATTTTTTCTCCATATTCAAAGTCTGTGGAGCGTTACTTCCACTCCTAAAAATTTGGTTCCCGGCGTATAAGACGACCCCCGACTTTGGAGAACATTTTAAGGGGTTAAAAAGTCGTCTTATACGCCGGAAAATACGGGTATTCTGAACAATTCCTTGTACACATTTTTAGTTTGATTATCTAAGTGTATCTCAACACTCTTTTGTTTGAGGGCCTGACATAATTGATTGTAGGGTGACACTGAAGGGTTTTGTATACATTGTGCCCCCCTTCCATGAGTGTGACAAAGTGTTGTCTGGGGAAATGTGTTTTCCCTAAGTTCTACTACTGGTTGTTTCCCCTGCATTAAGAAGCTCTGCCAATGTTGAGAAGCAATATCCAGTTGGGATTGGCATCCAATGGGTTCATGGTGGTAGCTTAGTGAGACGTCTCCAAGTTTTATGCCATAATGATTAAGCACCTAGTATAAAGTATGTCTTTTGAATATACATGTACACCCCCTCTTTTTGAAGCCGATTATTCAGCTGGTCAAGTCCCTTGCCTAGAGTGCTCTTGGAGGGGATTTAATACTATAGAATTTTTCCTGGGGTGCAGGAAATAGGTATTTGTTGTTGATTCTCATATATTATTGAAGGATTCCCATTTTTAGGTCGAAGCCTACCAGGCAGCGCAGCTGTCTGGTTTGTGAATGACATCCCGCTTGAGCTCATCTCTTCTGTTGCCCAAACCCTATTTACTGTATTCTTCCACCCATTCTGGGTTTCTGTAAACAGGCCTTTAAATCTTGTTCTTAGCTTGTAATATTTGCTGTACACTCAAAGACATAGGTCAAATATTAGCTCTGTCTTCCAGGTAAATGGTGTTTACTTTTCTTTCTCTGACTTCAAAGTGAGAGGAATTATGTAAAAATTATGCTGGTTATTGGGGGTGTGCTTGAGGAAGGCTGTACAATGTTATTTTTTATTCTAGCACCTAACAAAATGTAAATGCCTGTAAATTAGCTTTGCATATGTTTCAGAATACATGTGAATTAGGAAAGCACAAATAAAACAATTCTGCTGAAAATTCTAAAATGTAGTGGCAACAAATATTTTAATACGATCAAAACAAATTAATACACTAAGTGATGGCATTTCCACACATCGTTTGTGCTCTGTATATTTTTATCAGTACAATTGTATGTCTGTGCAAATGTAATGGCCATTTCAAATTAAGATGTGTTTTCTATAATGGCCGTGCACGACCACACCATGCATACTCTACTTTACCCCACCCCACTCTGCACCACAGCGTCACTGCACTCTACCCTACACCACTCAACTTTACACCACTTCACTCTATGCTTCTCTATACCACTGTACCCCACACTACTCTGCTCCACTGCACTCTAGGCCACTCTAATCTACTCTGCACACTGCGCCACTCTATCCCCTGTACTCTATTGTGCATCACTCCACTCTGAAACAATCTGCCTATGCCTCTGCACTCTGTTCCACTCTATTCTGCGCACTCCACTCTACACCACTTTACTCAGATCCAATGCACCCTACACCACTGCACTCTATGCCAGTCTACTCTGCACTCAATGCCACTATACTCTACAACACCTTACACCGCTGCACTCCATCTCTGCTCTCTACGCTACTGTACACCACTGTACTCTATGCCATTGCTCTCTAGACCACTCTACTCTCTGCCACTCCACTGTACCCTGCACCACTCCACTACACCCTTGTTCACGCCACTCCACTCCACTGCACTCTACATCACTCCACATCACTCCACTCTACGCTGCTCTACTCTGCACTACTCCACTCTATGCCCCTCTACTCTGCACTCTCTCCAGTGAACCTTAAGCCACTCTTCTCTTCACAACTGCACGCCACTCTACACTAATCTACTCTTCACTAATCCACTCCTAACCAATCCACTCTACATGAATCCACTGTAATCTACTATGCACCACCTCAGTCTATCCTCTGCCGCTCCTTGCCACTCTATTCTACACTGCTGCCCTTTATACTGCTGCATTCTATGCCACTGAACTCTACACCACTTTACTCAAAACCAATACACTGTACACCAATCCACTCTGGACCTCTGCACTGTACGCCACTATACTCTACAATAATGTACGCTACTCTACTCTACACCAATTCACTCTCAATTTACTCTGCACCACTCTATACTTCTGCTGTCTACACCAATGCACTGTACAGCACACTACTCTACACCACTGCACTCTACAGCACTCTACAACACCCTACTCTGCACCACTCTGCTCTGTGCCATTCCACTCTACGCCACACTACCTTGTACCACTCCACTCAGCACCACTCTGCTTTATGCAACTTTACTCTACTCTGAAACCATCTACTGTATGCCGCAGCACTCTGCATCACTGCAATCATTCTGCACCACTGCAATCATTCTGCACCACTCTACTAAACGCCACAACACTCTACACCCCTTTACTGTATGCCAATGCACTCTACATTACCCAAAGCCAGTGTACTCTACACCAATCTACTCTGCACCACTGTAATTTTCGTCACTTCACTCTAGGCCACTCTACAACACTCCACTCTATGATATTGCACTCTGACTCTCTACTCCATTAAACTCTACTACGCTCTGACACTCCGCTCCACTCTACAACTCTATTCCACTCTACAACTCTCTATGCAACTCCCTGTATGCCACTCTATTCCTTTTTACTCCATTCTGTTCTGCAACACCCTACTCCACTGTACTCAACTCCACTACTCCTCTCTGACACTCCACTCTACTTGTTGCCACTCGACTCTACAGCACTATGCTCCACTCTGTCATTACACAGTCTGACACTACTACACTCTATGCCCTTCCACAACAATCTACTCCGCTCTATGCCATGCTACTCTACATCACACTACTCCACTCAACACCACTCCACTGTACACCACTCCACGACACACTATGCCACTCCACTTTGACACTCTACTCAACTCTACTCCACGCCCTTCCAGTCTACGACACTCTACAACACGCCACTTCATGACACTTCACGCCACTCACCTCTACCCCAGAACACTCCATAACACTCCACTCCACTCTGACACGCCACTCTTGTTGACCCCACTAATGTTTAGCCTTGCTGAACAGCAGCCACGCTGGTGTACAATATGGCTAAAACATATTGGCAAAGCCAATTGCTCTTGCATAGGCGAGATCTATTGATTGTGCCAAAGTCTGTTTCCTTTACGTCCCTCTAATCTCTTTTTAGTTTTGACACAGCAGGCCTGCCACTCCTTTTAGGCAGAGTTACTTGTGCAGTCAGGAAAAGTGCTGTCTGTGCGAGAGAGACGCTTACTGCCCCATACTGTACGCTGTGTTGGCGGGAAGAGCATAATGGAATGACTAATGAAAAGACCAATAGATGAAGTGGTCTGTTTCAAAGCCCATCTAAGTTTATATGTCTATGTATTATTTGTAGGTTTTATTTTTATTAAATGAGGTTAGTCGGAAAAAAAAATGAGGTTAGTCGAAAGCTAGAACTGTCTCCAGGTCAGACTAAAAAGAGCTTATGTGATCCTTAGGCACAACAAAAGTTAGTTACTGCCAAAAGACAGTCTTGCAACTGACAACAAGGAATATAGGCTAGCCATAGTGCTAGTGTGGATAGCAGTACCAGTATTTAATGGCAGTATACTATGCACGTCAGATCTCTGTACTGGGGTGAATGTATGACATTGTTCTACATTCTATCCATCACCTGTTGTTTTTGCATTTGTCACCCCGAGTGGGACGGGTATGCTCAGACGTGAGTCCCGTGCTCTCCATGCACTTGAATCAAGCTATCCAGGCTGATGAGGGCTGAAAGCCCGAAACCGGTCCTTGGATGCTTGTTTCCAGTCCAGGGAGGACCTGGCTTGGCAGTTCGGGCTGGACTGTACCCTTTGGACACAGGGTCAAGACTGATTTGCATATGGCTGGGTTCAAACTGGAATGGCATGGTGAGCAAAAAACGATGGATTTAGGCCCAGATCTCTGTACTGGGGTGAATGTATGACATTGTTCTGCATTCTGTCCATCACCTGTTGTTTTTGCAGTATACTATGCACCTCAACAACCAATAACTGAGCAGTTTTATCAGAAGGGGAGGGACACTCACAGGTTATTGCCCTAGTGAGAGGTCAGAAGGGAATGTCAGGGGCACTAGGCCACCCCGAGTTAGTTACTACCTGGGAGTAACCTACAATATTATTTTTGTAAATCATACCCTTGATATTTTTATGAGATGGCGAGAGGGGGCGTCTAGTTTTATTATGACTACTGGGCGACAACGCTGAAATAGGGGCTTGTTTTTTGTAAATTTACAGTGCTGGCATCTCAGAAAACTGATTGCCATGTTGACTGGAATATTGATTTACCAGTAGATTTCACTGAATAAAAACTATAGAGTTCTGTGCTATTCAAGGCCGGGTGTTATGCAGACTGGACTCAGTGATATGTGACTTTTGAAAGTGAAGAGGCTTGCCTTATTTTTGGCTATGACTTGTCATTGGTAGATATTGACCTGAAAGGTGCCAATCATATTGCACTATTTGGTATTGCAGAGGTCTCTGATTTACAATAAGTATTAACCTTTTGGCAGTAGAGTTTTTGTGAATGTAATATTTTTTCACTTCCTTGCTGCCTATTGCAAATGTATATATTGAACTGAAAAGAAGACCGAAACTGCATAAAACACAGCTCCACCTGCCCTTCCAACAAAAAAACTCAACAAATCATTTCACAGTATTTATCTTCTTACTTCTTTGCAATCAAAGTGTTCAAACTTTGGGAAAGATTTCACATCTGGGAAAAGACAAACTTGAATGGGTATTGCCATATATAAATATCCCTACAGCCACCCCACCATCTCGGTTAGGTTTATTTATAGCAACAGATTATGATTGTGAAAGATATCGTATGTAATAGTATACATGCAGTTGCATTTATAGTGCAGGTGCATGTAGTGTACCTTTAGGCGTATGCCTAGTAGTAGTGCTCTGAGGATCACTCATTCTTTCAAGGCCATGCCAGCAGTGCTCCAGCACCCCATCTCGGTTATCATTCCGGCATGGCTGGCTCAACTGTTCAAGTTAAGAAGGTAAATAAACAGTCATTACCGTATAGATGTTAAAGCTAGACTTGTATGTCATGAACTTGAGGTTATAGCCTCAGTCTGTCCATGGTTGGATTGAGGACATGGTACCTAGTCCAGGATTGCCCTGTGTATCTTTGTTTTTTATTATAGGTTTTTCTTTCGGAACTGCATGTCACCTATGGAACTTCAGAGTGCTGTTCAGCAATCTTCATCCAAGAATGAATTCCACTGAATTCCACTGGACCTGTTGCAGATTAGAGGGCCAGTTGAGAGCCATACCTGCAGAGAACATGCCAGTCGCCTTTGGGACTGATGTTTCCCACAGATGTTTTTAGATACTCCGGCAACTGTTGCAGGTTCTGCATTGCTAAACAGGTTGTTAAAGATGATCCGGGTGTCTCTGTCTCACCTGAAAGCGGATATTTGGGCCTTAGAACTCCATATTTTAACACTGGTGGGACGGACCTTCTTTCGTCCATTCGCAGTAAACCGGCGAAGTATGAGAAGGAGGCACTTCGAAAGACCCATTAACTGGGAAGAGAGGGTCCAGCTGGACGCTATGGTGAGGGGGAGAGGGCAGGCAAGACCTTGGCTGGTATGCTACGTAAACCCTGGGCAAGTGACTACGTGGTGGACTTATTGGATGACCACCAACACGTACAGGTGGGAAATGAGGCCCTTCAATGTACCATGGTTGATTTCTATACTGCTCTGTTCTCCACCTCACTCCACCTCCCAACACTCTGCTCCCCCGACTTGTCCCCCTATTTAGACTTGATGCAGGTCCTACGGTTAGCGGAGGGCCATCGCCTCTTTTCAAATGAGCCCTTCACAGCAGAGGAGATAGCTGGATTGACCGGAGTCATGGCCCCTAGCTTTGACGGCCTTATGTTAGATTTTTATGAGGAATTTATGTACCTCTTGCCCTCCATCTCCTTGATATGTATAAGGAATGTGTGAACTGGTGCCCTCCCGCCTTCCCTATGTGAGGCCCTTATCTTGACCATCCTAAAACCCGACAAAAACCCTAAACGGTGTGTGTTTTACAGACTGTTTTCCATGATAAATAAGATCATGGCAAAACTCATTGCCGTGCTATTCCTACTTCTCTTTCCTCAAATGATCTGCCCAGATCAAGCCAGATTTGCCCCTGGACGGTCCAATGCCCACAAACTCCGCGCCTTTTTTTGCCATCCTTCACACACTAGACTCGAAACTGCAGACTGCTGTCACATTCCTCGATGCCTCCAGGACCTTCAATTTGCTCAAACGGCCCTATCTTTTTTATCTTCTTGAGCGCCTTGGTGTGGGTCTCAAATTCATTCATTTAATCTGCCTGCTTTGCACCTTGCCAGTTGCACGCCTACAGATCAATGGTACGAGCTCACCCCCTTCCCAGTCTCGCGGGGCACACGCCAGGGGTGCCTGCTGTCCACCATTCTCTTCGCTATTGCAATGGAGCCGATTGCGGCCCGGCTGCAACAGCACCATTCACACCAGGCTTTGCCTTCTGACCAGGCCTGCCCTTGCTTGTTTCCATGTACGCGGATGACGTTACTTTATACATATGGTCTCCATCCAGCAATTAGATCCGCTCCTTCAGGAGTTTATTCGATTTGGCAGCAGAGCGGACTTCACCATCAGCTGGGCAAAGTCCATATTATTCCTGCTGACCGATACTACACAAAATTTCGTTCCTAATTTTCCCCTAATGTGGGTCAAACTGACTCGGTTTGATAATTGGGGCTCTGGCTTACCCGAAACGCAGAGGAGCTGTGGCGAGACAATTACGGCAGACTGATGTAGCGACTTGAAGATAAGGTGCCTCTAATGGTCAAAACTCCTGCTGTTCCTGACAGGCAGATTGGCAACAGCTACATTGGTAGTCCTCCCCAAGTTACTTTATCTTTTTGTTAATTTACCACTTCCTCTTATCACCTGCTTCTGCCGGCAACTCCGGCCCCATTAGCCTGGGCTGGTGGGAAGCCTCCCGTATCTTGGGAAATATCTGAGTCTTCCGTTTGAGCAGGGTGCTTTGGTGCACCAGATATGGACCTTTATTTACTTCGCGCGCAGGCACACTTTGCATTTCTGGCTGCTCCCAATTCGGTTTCAGCCCCACATGGCCCCCTGAGGCAGATCACATGCCTCCGTGCTCGCTACAAACTGTGCTTTGATGGCCCTCCCCACAGAGCTCGGGGACAGGTTGATATGGTGTAATGCATGATCTGGGCGTGGAACGAGCTGCAAAAAAGAGCACATTTGCCCCACCTATATGCCCCGTCTGTTCCCATCCTGGGACATCCATTGATCAATGTAGCCTAGAGTGTGGAATGTAGTCACGCCTCCACCTACTAAAGCTTACCTCCTTTGGGATGATAAATACCGACAAGACTGTCGTCACCTATCAACAAATTTTCCAGGAGGCTTGGGTGCCCAATCTAGATGCCATGACTTATCCCCAGCTCGTGCATCTATGCGCTACCTACATGACACCTGCCTGGTACCCCCTCCCCCTTTAGTTTAGGGTACTTGATGACATGCTCACTAACCCCTCACTGATCACGCACATTTACACTTGCAGGCAGTGCCAATCAAGGTTGCCTGCACTTGACAGCTTTGGTCGGATGACCTCAATGTGGAGATCAGCGAGGAATAGTGGTTGTTCTGCTTACTCCATCTGCTGGAGCCCGGTCTCCGACCTACAGGTTGTGACTGATTCATTTTAAGTTCTTACACAGAGTGTATCATACACCTGCGTGAATATTGAGCATGGGGTGGGTGGAAGACCCGCGTTGCTTACGCTGTGCTGCACTGCATGCAGGCTTCCTGTATTTGGCATGGGAATGCCCTGAGATCCAGTGGCGGCTGCCTCTGAACGGAGGTGGTGGAGTTGGTGGGGGGGGGTTATTCAGGATGAAAAAATGAAAAAAAACGTACCTGCTTTGCCACTGCATTCGCTGCACGCCTCTCCTCCGTCTTCTTCCTGCCTGCAGCCTGCACGAAAGCACGCAGGCTTCCGACTCTTCCAGCCAGTCACAATGCTGCAGGAGCAGCATCGTGATTGGTCTGAGCACCCTGTTTGCCGCTCAGGCAGTGCCTGGGGAGGCTGGGTATGTTCTCCACGGGGCTGTGCAATACAGCCCAATGGCGAACATGCCAACTACTCCTGCTTCCTCTGCGGCCAGCCAGCCCTGCCCGGAGTCGCAAAGGAAAATAAAATGATAATAACTTCTTGTTATTATAATTTTTTCTTCCCACTGCTCAGCGAGCAGTGGAGGAGCCGCCACTGCCGAGATCATGACCTTTGGGTAAAGGAGTTTAGGAACATCACCAGCATTACTGGCTTTGCCCCGGAAAGTGGCGATGCATTGGGGCAGGCTATGATCTCCCAGAAGGAAAGCTTGGCTGCATGGTGCAGCCCTCTGCCAAGGACTGCTAGGCGCATACAGGGAGTTGATTCTAGTCCGCTCCCATCCCAAGGAGATTTTGGCCCCTTTGACAAGCTATCTTAGGTCGCTTGGTGACTTGACCAAGGATCCTCTCTGCCACGACAGCCCTCCACAGTCTACGTGCATGCTCACGTCTCCCTCCTAAAGTGACATCTTGCCCATATGCCCCACTATGCCTGACAGACCCTACCCAACTGTCCTGAATAGATGTGCTCAATCTAGATTTAATCATCTAGCATGAGCTGGATTTCACTGAGTGGTAACTCTTTTGGCTGCCTTCCCCCTCTGTCCTTATTCCCTTCTCCTCTTGCTCCGTCCCTTCCAACCCCTTTCCGCCCGTCTCATATATTGCATTATCTGTGTAACAGTGCTAACAGGAAGATTACGTAATGCACCGGTTGAAATGCAATCTGTATTGCTGTTTTGTATGTTAAGAAAACTCAATAAATAAAATAAAAAAATACTACAGCAACTGTTTTGAATCAACTCCTCATCGGCCTACTTCTCCAGCCCTCGAAATTCATCGAGCCAGAGGTCTGGGGGCAGCACTTTATGGTGCAGAACCGTGAGGTTTGGACCAGATAAAGAGCCTAGAGCTGGCAGAAAATAAATGTATACGGTCATTACTAAAACTGCCAAATACTACTCCACTTCTACCGGTTCGGCTAGATCTTGGCTTGAGAAGTGTTAAACATATAGCAGAATTGAAATTCCTATTGTTTTGGATCAGAATATGAACTGGTAAACCCAAATCCCATTAAAAGAAGCTGTAGAGGAAGTGCAGATCCTCAATAAAGGAGTAGTACGGGTGAAGTGGTTTAGAGAGGTATTGGTTAACGAGACTGGGGCTGAAGGCTATTTGGGAAGACCCTAAATCCCTGATGAAAGATGCAGTACCTCTTTTCAAAGCAAAGTTCTGGGCTTTTCTTCAGGACTCCTGCTATGACGTTGCAACACAGGTCACCCTAACAGGAAGATACTTGGAATTCAAATTAACATTTTTATTTGAGGCTATCATGGATGAAATTGAACCGCCACATGCACGTGCACTTGACTGACAATTCAGGCATGGACCTCTGCTGCTGAATTATATTAGAAGTAGATGGACTCAGGCTACTGTAACCCCTATGTGCCCTGCATGTTCCCTTAGTCCTGAATCGTATACCTCCATGTCAGCTTTTATCGTCTAGGTAACCAGTAGATGCGTTGCGAGTACTATCAGATTTCACAAAATGGTTCGTATTCGCCATGTCACTGTACTTGCGCCACACCTGGAGCATTAGGTCGAAGTTGCTAACAGTAGGGTAAAGCATAGGACAACATAGGCTAAAGCATAATATGTAAACAACATTGACTCTTTTAATTAATATTTGTTTTTAATGTTAAACATCACATGTTTTGAATCTTTTTTTTGTCATTTTATTTGAGTTTTTATGCAATGATTTTTTATGTATTATTGTCTAACATATTGTATCAGTAAGCCTGTTGTCTATAAACTTTGTGAATGACTTCTATTTGATCGAATAAAGGAGCACATCTCCTCAGAGTCCTTTTTACCAACACTATGTATTTGTACGAATAGACATTCACATGCCTATATGCAAACTACTTCCAACAAGAGGTAAATAATAACCTCTCTCACTCCCTTAAATGTTTAACTTACTATGTAAGACTTCATGTGACTTACCATCAGCTTATTGCTTGGGGGAATGTGCTATATTTAATTGCACTTCTGAGAGAATGGATAGACTCCTGTCGCCGAAGGGCGGTGTTTACACTTTGAAAAAACCTGTAGTAAAACAGCTATGTACTTGTTTCGAAAATGTGGGTTTGGAGGAGAGCGGCACACAAAGCGCCCTTCATGAACCGGCCTTTTTACGGCACATGTACAGTAGATATTGCCAAGGGAACAGTACGACTCTTCGACGTTTGCAGTGACTAACAGGCTGGTGTTTGTTTTTTTCACAGCGCCACCAGCAGCTCAGTGTGCCTCTCCTGTCAGCCGGGCTCTTTTGCTAATGAAACCGGGGCTTTGCTGTGCAAACCGTGTGCTAAAGGTAATTGTAAATTCTGGCCTATGTTAACTGAGCTGGAGAACTGCAAACCTGCAATTGTGTATTTTGAATTGGAAATATTGTTCAAATTTTATTTATTAAGCTATGAAGAATGAACCGATAAGATTATCAGTGAATAGGGGACCGCTTCTCGACTTACTACTGAGCTCAGTGTGGGTAGGAGTCCACAGCCTTATTCACAAATTTATTTTTGGCTCACTCACACTTTTCTTTTAAGGATTTTATTGAATTATCTTACACTTTTATAGCATTGATGGAACAGAATGGTGACACCATATCAAACAAATAGGAAAATAAAAACAATGACAACATGTCAGTATAACAGAAGACAGGGAAGCAGCCTCAATGACTGAGGGAAGATCAAGTGAGTACATACATATGGATACTCTTCCGACCACAGCATCTAAATCCACCCCGGCCATCATTTGGCTTAAATATTTCCTTGCAGGATCCTCCTTGACAGGGGACCGCTCTAGCCCATAAATATATAAGAACTGTTTAAACCAGGTAATAGCCATTGGAGGGGTTGGATCAAGCCAAAAATGTGCAAGCAGAATCCTAGCCATTAGAATAATAAAAAAACAATACCTTTCAAATGCAAGGGGACTTCATGCGATGTACCAAAAATGATCAGCTGAGCGGACGGATAAGTACGCCTTGAAATAACCCTAGAAATCTCCTCACAGAACCCCTGCTAATATTTATGCGATGTGCCACACGAGTAGCAAATATGCACACTGTCAGTTCTCACCTTACCCCACCGCAAGCGTTCCAAACTAGTCTGACATTCCCAGTTAAATAATCGGTTCAGAGTGTAATATGTATCTTTAAGAATCCTAAAACAATGTATTTTCGGCCTGGAGACTTCACAAATATATTACTCAACTGGATTGACTCCCTAATAACATCAGCAGCCATTTGTAGTGATAGTTTACAAGTCCATTTGGAGGTTTAGATGGATATATTATCGCATTGGACCAAATGTAGTAATTTATAAAATTGACTACTCGTCTCTATTCCATGGGTTCTGTGCACAAATTCAGCAGCCCTGAGTCTTTAACTTCCTTGTTAAAGAAATTTGAAATTTGTATATACTTAAAAAAAAACAAAAAAAAAACCTGTGCTCTGAACCTCAAATCATGTAACTAAATCCGAAAAGGATAAGACCTGATGTCCTATGAACAGCTGACCTACCGATTGCAGGAGCGACCTAGACCAGTCTACCATATGCAAATCATTAGACAAAGAGATAAACTCTGGGTTAAACAATAAAGGCGTATAATGAGTGAGAGGGCAATTGAATGTTTAGCCCTTAAACTTTGCCACATCTAGTAAAACACCAGGAGAGTCTAAAACCGAATACGCTTGAAATAAGAAGCATCGTAAAACCGTACCCTTTGGTCAACTCCAAAATACAGAGACTGCAAGTGCCAGGACTTATTTCAAATCTCTACTAGACATACGCTCCGAGATAGCTGACCAAAAATTATAATTTAAACTTGGAAGCGACCACCCACCTTTATCGCTCGGTAGTTGTAAGATCCGTATTGTGCAGCAAGGGCACTTCGATTCCCCAATGAACAATTTCGTCAGGGCTCGGGTCAGTCTTCTCCACACTAGTATTCCTTCATGAGCTAGGTGGTTGCCCTCAATGCTCCTACCGGCAACCCACCTTGTGGGGATTTGTGTGATGTCTGCAACACATGTATCACATCTCCCTGGCGTGTATTCATGGTTGCTTCTTGTAAACCGGTACGCCTCCTGCTTCTGGTTCCAGACTCCGAGTTGACAAGAAGCAACCGTGAATTCACGCCACATAATCCACAAACGAAACCAACCGTCGCTTTATTCCAACACTCACCGTAAAGCTAATCCTTACGCTAACATTAACTAATTCTAAACCCTAGATTTCACCCTAACCCTGCCCATCTCCCTGACCACAATTAAAATACTATAAATATTTTAACATTTTCAATTACGTTTTTTGGCAAACAAAATTTCAAAGCCATATTTTTTTAAACTACATATTTTGAATATTTGGTCTTTCTAACTATATGATTAGACCATTTGCATATTATTCTCAGTAGTAGAGGTTTTGACAGCCGTTTAAAGGCATGGTATATCCCATAGACTGCTGCATGATTCCACTGTGCAGAACAATCAAACAGCCAATAGGCCACACACTGTACCTTGTAATAAGGTTTGTAATATTTCTTGCAACATTCCATTTCAGTCCTTAACCACATGGCTGCTGGGCGTTTTCCCCCCCAGTGCTGGAAAATGCCATTTTAGTGGCACTATGACGAGCTCAGCTCGTCATCAGCACACGACACCCGTTGGTGATGACGAGCTGAGCTCGTCATCAGCATCGAAAGGGTTAAAGATGCTTATTTATAGAATCTTCGCAAAACGTGACCAACATCCACTTGGTATCACTGGTTCCAGAGCATTAAAATTACATTCATGCAGAAGAACAATATGTTTATTTTATATTTGCATTATCTTCTACCATTAAAATGAGATTTAGAACTCTAAACACATGTGAAGTTATATTAGCCCCAGTAAAAACCTAAGGGCCATATGTAGGTAGCCAAATACCGGTCGGTAACGGCCGAAATTCGGTAAATTTGCCGTTACCGACCGGTATTTAGCCATTTGAGATGTAGGAGGCCACATTTAAGGATTCAGTAAATATGAATCGGCAAATACCGATTCATCATTACTGAATTCAAAATTACCGAATCCTTATTTACCGAATCGGCAAATAAGAAACTGTAAAAATGAGAATAGAGATGTAAGTAACTTTGAAAATACAGAATTTCATGAAATTCGGTATTTAAGAGTCGGTAATTATGATGGATTGAAAGCAGGTGGTAACCAGGTGCAAGCCATAAAACAGGCCACAAAATGCAACAGTGTGATCAGAATGGCGGCTTTCTATGTGATAGCAAGGCGGCTACAGCTACAGGCAGCAGCAGAGAGGCACTGAAGACGAGAGGAGCAAGTCGACAGACAGTGGATCACACTCTTACAACTTACTGAGGCAGAGATCCATGAAAGGTACAGGCTACACCCCCACACCATCCGGGACTTGATAAAGGACCTGCACCCACTCCTGGAGCACCCAACACCAAGGGCGCATGCCATACCACCACATGTGCAGTTGCTCTGTAGCCCACACCTGCTTGCAACTGGCAGTTACCAGGGGTGATAGCTGCAATAGGTGGGGTGTCCCAGAAATGCCTGTCCTGTTTCTTCAGGAAGTTCCTTGAGCCCATGATGCAGAGAATGCATCATTACATCAGCTTCCCTGCCACACATGCGGAACCGGTGAAGACCAAGACTGACTTTTACCAAATGGCACAGTTCCCACATGTGATCGGCTGCATTGATGGCACACACATCCCAATCTGCCCACCTGCAGCCACTGAGTACATCTACAGGAACAGAAAGTCCACACACTCAATAGATGTGCAGGTAATCTGTGATGCTGCCAACATAATCACAGACATTGTGGCCAAATTCACAGGAAGCACCCACGACTCATACATCTTCCAGAACAGTGGGATCTACACACGCCTGACAGCGGGGGAATTCGGAGAAGGATACCTGCTAGGTAAAACACTGTGACACACCCAGATAGATATTGCAGATGTAGGTGGTGTTGTGCATGTGAGTAATGGCTTGCTCTTTCCCACATAGGCGACCGTGCATATGCCGTCTGCTCATTCATCCGCACTCCCTACCTGAACCCATCAACCCCGAGTGAGAGACGTTACAGCGTGGCACACAAATCTACACGCAACGTCATGGAGTGCACCTTTGGGCTTCTAAAAAGCAGGTTCTGCTGCCTCCACAAAAGCAGAGGCGCACGTCAGTACTCACCCCTCATCTGCTGTAAATAATTGCAACTTGCGCAATGCTGCACAACCTTGCCACTAGGAAAGGAACGGCAGTAGAATTAACAGATATTGAGGATAATGATGATGAAGATGCACAGCCTGAGCCCAACACAGCAGGAGTGGCGCCAGCAACAGATGGGAGACAGAGACGGGCAGAGATCACACGCAACTATTTCTAAGTAAGTAAGGAGACACAGCCAGGCTTTGCCTGTACATGACGTAGTTTAATAACTGGGCACTACGACAAAGAACAAACGGCTCACCATGCCAATTCAAATGGTGGCAACCTTAATAGGTAGTCATGGGTTACTTCACCCTAAAAATTTTCAAAAATGTGTGGGCAGCATTAACGTCTGCGCCCACACATAACAGTGCTGGATGCCTGCAGCTGGCCTTCCTCACTGTCTGCTGAGCCAGGGCCCGCAGCATGCCGCCTGCTGCTCCTCCGAGTTTCTGGTACAGGGGGGTGGGGGGTAATGCTGCTTCTGCTGGTGGTCTCATCACTCTCCCCCACACCTAGTGCAACAGCGTTGGCTGACTGGGTGGTCAGCAGCACTTCCAGTGCGGTTGTCACCTTCCCCATCCCCCTGGTGACATCAGTGCAGTAGTGCACAAGCCCCTCCTGCATTGCCACCGAGCGCCTGCAGAGCAGGGAAGTGGCAGTTGCCAGGCGGTTCACTGCCTTGGTGTGCTGCTCCATGTACTGCCTCTCCCTGCGCCTTATTGCCCTGTCCTCGTCCAGTTTGTCACAAAGTACCATCAAAGACTGGGACATGTCCCCCATGCCCTCTGCCATCTCCTTGATGCCCTCCCCCATAGAGCTGATGCCCTGTCAATATTAACCATATTCTGGTTTAGGTGCCGCATTTTTCTTTGAACAGACTGTATCGCCTTCCCCTGCAGGCACTGCACCTTGACCATACTGTCCTCCAGTCCTCCGAAGGCCCCATCACCCTGCCAACTTGTGCTGTGCTCCCGGGCTCTGCAGCATCTCGCACCTGTGTGCGTACCCTCGGAGGTGGACTGCAGCCCAGGATTTGTTTCCTCCAGTGGACGAGTTGGTGTATCACCCCCCCTTATGTCCTCAGAGGATGACTCCATGACATGGAGAGTGGCAACAGCATGCCTCCTGGGCCTTACCAGTACAGGTGATGTTGTTGCTGGTGAGGCTGACCGATCTTGTGAGGCCTGCTGTGGTGGTGAGTCAATCAGCAGTGTTGATGCTGGCTCTGGTGGTGCAGCTGCCTGTGGTGTTGGTGCCGGTGGTGGTTGAGTGCTGTGACCTGCACTTGTGCTGGCATCCTCAGTTCTTCCCTTACGGGGTGCCCTTCACTCCTTCTCCTGCGCCGTCCTGCTCGATTACTCTTCTGTGGACAGATATGGACATTAGCTCAGTGGTCCTGCAGCCCTGCATTTCAATATTAAATTACAACCTGTCACACTATCTCAATGTCCTCTTCTGCTTCTGGCTGATGTGTGTGGCATGCCTTGTTGTTTAGTGTGATGACTGTCATGATGGGTGTTTCACTGACTACATCTCCCATAATGCATTGCTGGTGTATACTAAAACCTGTACTGGAGTGTGAGTCACACAGCCACATTGGGGAATAGGGATAGGGAAGGGGGGGAGGATTGCTGTGCATGCTTCTTACCTTGTTTTGTGGCAGCTCTGGCTGAGCTGTCTGCATCCCTGATTCCAGACACACTCTCGGGTTCCAGGGTGGACTCAACCAGCTGCTCCAGGTCAGTGAGGGCAGGTGCTCTGCTCCTTCCTCCCCTTGTGACACTGGCCTCTTTCCTCTGTGCAGCCAGCTTCTTCTTGGTAATGATCCGAAGATCATACCACCATTTTTTGAGGTCATCTATGTCTCGTGGGCTCACCCCAATGGCATTCCCCTTTGCCTGGATTGCCAGCCAGATCTTCTTTTCACAGCCTTTGCTACCTGCAGGGACGCTTGCCAAAAAGCTGTGTGTGGTGTTTCACCACCTCCACCACAAGGACCTGTAGCTCACTTGCACTGAACTTCATTTTCCTTTTTCTTTCTGCTCCTTCCCTCTCTGATTCATTGGATGCCATCCTGCAGTTCTCCTCCGTTGCTCCCAGCTCTCCAGAAGGTTCTGATTGTCTGCACCTGCATGGGTGTGGCCACTTCCTGGTTGTGGGGTGGGGTGGATGAACAGGATTGGTTGAATCCTCAATTGCTTGTTTTTTTAATCTCCGATTTGGTAAATAGCGAATCGGTAAATACCGATTTGGTACACATTTTCCGAATTTTTCCGATACAGTAAATGTTACCGAATTTTTTCCTATATGTCATTTACCGAATTTGTGAATTCCGATACGGTAAATGTTACCGAATTTTTTCCTACATCTCATTTACCGAATTCGTGAATACCGATTCGGTAAAATTCGGTATTTAGGAATCGGTAAAGTAAATTTATCTACATATGGCCCTAAGTCTTTATAACCCTATATCCGTCTATCTGTTGGTCTGGCTGTATGTGAAAAAAGAGGTGTTTCAAATTGGTGTTTAATGGGAGTTAAGGATACATTTGGTGGTTCCTTTAAAATATAAATTTCAAAAAATGCAAAAAGTAAAAAAAACAAATACCTCAGATTAGGGGTTCAAATGCCCATAGATTCTCAGTTACCAAGGAATGGTGACATAAAGGGGCATATTCGGTACTTTTAAGTCATGCATGTCACCACTGCTGGATTAGCTTAATAAAACTATCCATGAAGCAGAAAAATAAAAATTGTATATGAAATGTATCATCCCTATCTATGATTCTTTTTTTGCCGTTTAGCCATTGGTATATCAGAATTACCAACTTTATTTCTGAAAGGGGATGTTGACTAGTGTGGGTAAGCTACGAACTTTTGAGCCCAAGATTCTGGGTTCTAATCCTGGTTTCAGCTCTTGATTGGAAATCAGTCTTTTGGGTAAAATGGCCCCCTTTATTTCATATTGTAAATAGGTAAAAATAATGCAGTTGTAAATATGTGAAAGCTAAGGACGTTTTATATTTTTAAAAAGTGTACTTCTGCAACTGTGAGCCCCAACCAGACATTTTGACTCTCTTAACCCTCCTACCCCCCCTTCCAGCACCCAGTAGACCAGACTGATCTGGCCCACCATCACCCCTCAAGGAACTGCAACAACCATGCAGTCCACACACTCTGGAGCACCCTCGGACCCTTGACCCCACCACATTTTCAAGGACTGGACCCCCATCAGTGTAGTCTTCATCCTGATCCTAAGTGGCTCAGGCATCACAGCCACCTATTCGGATACCTGGAAACTCGCCCCCACCTCAAGAAATCCTCATCAGACCCGAAGATAAACTCCTAGCCACTAACCTCACTGCCCAACACCACCACTCAGTCTAGATTCAAGCCCAACCCCTGTACAGAGGCTGCCCTTATTGCTGCCATGGGTGACATCCAGATGATCATGAACAGAGATGATAGAGTGGCCCTCGTACTACTGGATCTTTCTGCAGCCTACGATACAGACTCCCACCCCATCCATAGCAAACGACTGCAGGAAGCTGACATCCAGGCTCCTGCACTTCACTGGATTTGCTCTTTCCTGACAGGCTGTGTACCCAGTCAGTCAGCCTGGCCCCTTCCCATTGCATGCTGTCAACCTCATGTGCGGAATGCCACTCTGTTCCACAGCTACATGTCTCCACTTGCCAGCATCATCCACGCCCACATAATCAACATCATATCCATTGCTGATGACAACCAGCTAATACTCTTCCTCTCCGACAAGACGCCAAACACCCAGATCAATACCATTGCCTGTGTGACCAAAGTCCCAATATAGATGAAAACCAACTTTCTCAATGTCAACACAGACAAGATGGGAATAGTAATTTTTGGTAAAGACACCTGCTGTGGGAATCCATCTGGTAGCCTGCTGAGCTCTGACCCACATCCTTTCTTGCAACCCACACAAAGAACCTCTGAATAGTAATCAACAACCAACTAACCATGACCGGCCAAGTGAACGCAGCTTAGGCTCCTACTTTCACACTTGCAAGATGCTCAGGAAGATCTTTAAATGGCTCCTCACCAACCATTGCAAAACTGTCACTCACTTCAGCACCAGTAAGTTGGACTGTGGCAAAACCACTCTATGCTGGAATCAACATTGAACTGACTAGAAGACTCCAGACCATATTAAACTCAGCAGCCAGGTTCACCCTCGACCTTTCACTCTGCACTGGAATCACCCTGAAATTTAAAGAGCACCACATCCACAAACTAGCACTATTCAAACTCCTCACTCACACATGCAAAGCATTACACAACATTGGCTTCGCATAAATCAGCCACTGCATAAACTTCCACAAACCTACCAGACACCTCCACTCAGTTGGACTCGTACACGCACACACTCCCTGCACTCCCAAAATTAAACACAGTGGTTGTATCTTGTCCTGCCTCGTTCTCAAAGCCTGGAACTACCTGCTCCTGCATATCAGAGCCTCCTCCTCAGTTCTCGAATTTCGCTAACAACTGAAGAGCTGACTCTTCACCTAGCCCCGACCATGGCTTCGGCCTATACAGCTCCTACTTCAGCGCCAGGAGACTCTCCTGAGTGAGTTGTGCGCTATACAAATATATAACAACGCATGTGGTACACAATCACATATTTTATGCAGCTCCTGTGCCCTATTTAATGTACAAGGTTTTTTCCCCCCAGCTGTGTTGTTGCAATGTAAATACCAATGCGTACATATGTGCATATGTGAGATCTAGTAAAGTAAGAATATCTAGGTAGCCAATATTTCCTTATCAAATCCTGTTGATATTGAAATCTTCAGTACAGTACTCTCTAATCTCAGATAAACAATAAACATAAGAATAATAAGGTAAACACTGAGCAGAATAATAGATCTGAGCTCTACAGTTATTTCTCTCATTTGTGGCATTGAGGTGTATCAAAATAAGTAATGTATCTATAGAATCAAGATTGATGATTTATCCATAGAACAAGAATTGATGATAGTATTTAACATTTTGTGTTAACCTTTTGGAAAACCGGCAGATGAATAAACACAATTGAATATATATTCCAAAAGGGAAACCCATCTTTTCTGGTTTTCCCTAAAATCAGACCTCTGATTGCCTGATATTTTATGATAAAGAAATTGGCTCATATAAATAGAGCTGATTTTTCATACTTTTGCAAATACCAGATGTATAACCTTATTTTCTTGAAGCACATTACCTGTCTTAAGTTTACACTCCAACAATTTTCTGGCTTGGTCACAGCTTTTCCAGTAAGTCTGCTTTGTTCACTTCATATTATGCTGTCCTTAAGATTTAAGTAATTGTTTAGTTCCTAACAACTGGAAACTGTGAGGCTGCATATTGTTTCTCCATAGGCTTTAGACTGCTTGCCTATGAACCATTGAGGTTCTTTGTGTATTTTCTTCCTTGTGACGTAAAACATAATTTCCATCCTGGCTGAGGATTAAAGTGCATTTCTTATTGTTGAGCGATGACCATATGACACTCCATTTTGCTTCCAAAACAACACTTTACTCCTGTAAAATCTATTATATAGTGGCTATATAAAAACAAGCCATCTCAAATATCTAGGAAAGACTTTTAAGGGAGAGTTCGACAATACAGTTGCAGACAACTTCAAGTACTGGACACAACTGTTACCAATGTACTACTCACTTATACCTCTCAAAGTGGAGCAGAGCACAAGGATCAAGATGCTATTACGATTCATATATAATGCTGCTTTGAGATTTCACCACTTCGGATGAGACAGAAGATTCTCGTAGATATTGATTCTTGCTACAATGTTTATTTGTGCTGATGCTGAAACAGGTTCAAAGCACTCAATCTCTCGGTTCATGCGTGGACCGGTGGCCCCTGACTAGCAAGCACAGACACATACTGTGAGGTGTCTCAACTCCTAAAGACTGGTCTACGGTCTACTCAAGCCCCAAAACCACAAAAGAATTTCTAGTTGCTGATACAATCTGCGTGGCATAGCCGGAGAGAACCGAACCTTATTGAGGGAAAGGAGCAACCCAAGGCTTACACTTTCACTACAGCATGGAGCTCCAAGGACACTAAATGCAACAGAGATGCATGCATTAAAACAAGCATTGGCCTCACATCTGTAAAAGTAATGGCCTCGCGGCCGTGAAAGCGAAAGTGATTGCGACCGCGGTGAAATAGAAAGTGATTGCGATAGCGAGGATTTGCGCATGCAGCAGTAATTACGTTGGAAGGGAGGCAGATGGCTTCTGCGCTCGTGCACTGAGCCATTACCAGCCAGATGGCAACTGTGCACGTCCCACGCCCTTGTGCGCGTAACAGCAAGCTGGTTCACACATAGTATGAGGAAAATGCCATGAAGGACTGTTTTTGCGCAGGCAGGTGTCCCTTCCTGAGCAAAATCAATCATTCTTACAACAAGGCATCCTTTCACCAGAGAGTGCCTGCATTGGCCCTAAGAAGCACATTGTGTGCCAGCGCTAGGAAAATACAGGTATGTGCTGTATAATGTTACATATGGCGGATTCCTGCCCTTTCCCTATCACACAGGGCGGTGACTTGTTGCTCTGTAGAGATTTTTTTTTTTATAAATAAGCCTTTAAGTGCTTTGCCCCTGGATGACAGCCAACTGTCTTCAGCTGAATGCTAAGAAGACTGAGATATTGGTTGTTGGCAAACATTGTGACATGTGGAGTGATGAGTGGTGGCCTCCTGAGTTAGGTGTTACGCCTACTTCGGTATCGGAGGTAAAAAACTTAGGGGTTTGGCTAGACTCTGCCCTTAGTTTCTGCACTCATACTAACGAGGAATATACTTTGGACTGTCCTCCCTATCACCATGGTGACAAGGAAAAAAACCTTAGCTCCGCCCTACCGTTGTCTACTTTGTACTCGATAAACTGAGCACCGATAAATAAGTCATACTAATACCCGCAGCAACACTGAGATGTAACATCTTCAAGGTAGCCCCTCACAAGATTTCTGGTTAAGCAGCCAGAGACGTTTAAGGATATGGACAAAGTGGGCTCTGGCGGGGAGCTGATCGAGCGAGCATCGTTCTGCAGTCTTGCCCTGATAACCTTGAATAATTGTTAAACATGCGTGTTACGAAGGCAAGACCTAATGACACATGTAACATCCAATTACAATACCTATTGAATAGGTAAAGATACAGGAACATGATCAGAGATAATTTGTCCTATTTCACTTTCTTCAACCACAGGAAAAGAAGGGTGAAATGGTAACCATTTTCTGAGTGGCTATCATGCCAGAGACAAAGGATATTGTAGTCCCATTCCACTAAATCCTGAGGTTTGTAATCCTACACACACACCTTCCAAGTTAATGTATGGACTTTAGAATGTTGTGTTTTATCTGCTGAATTTGTTAGTTCTATTCTTTGATCAACATGAGTATGGGTTGACCACGTATCTCTGACTCTGGGTTGATAGGGAGATCATCTAGGGTGAATCCAATCGACATTACTAACGCGGTGCATTCAGTTGTCGTCTCGCACATTAACATTGTTCTTACTAGTGTTATGAAAGGTATGTGTGCTTTGGTCTGAATGTACATTGACTTTGGTCTTATTGGCAACAATAATATTGTACAAGCATGGCTTATGACATGCATTGGTATCATTATTGCTGATGTCGATGCTGCTGTGCAAGCACAAGTCCCGGTATACACTGACATTGCATTGACTGGCATTGTCGAGGTCATGTGGATACACACTTTGACATACGTTCACATTGCATTTAGGGATAGTGCTGTTGTCAAGCCAGCACATATCATGACATTCATTGACATTGTATTCACCCCTCCCAACATGGCCATTTCGTTTAGCGTGTTAATTGATTAACTATTTGTCCCAACCATATTCCATGATTCTTCGGTATGAAGTATGATAAATAACATGTAACAAGTAAACTGAAATGCTTGGATCAGTTTTAAAAATCAAGCAAATGCATTAGAGATTTTTTCTTGAAATTAATGCTTTACAGGACAAACTGGTAACAAATTTGCTGTCTCTGTGTAAAAACATGAAAATACTTGCTAGAATTTCCTTGAATTAAATAAGGTGGATCATATTTGGTAAATAGCTCAGTTAGCTGTGACCTTACTTCCTTGTGCATCTCTTTTCGAGATTGAAGCAAATTGTTCCAACAGCAATCAAGTGACCCAGATATTAACCAGCTTGATGAATAAATCAGGAGGGCGTGGGTTGCAAGGGGAAGATGACAGACGCATTAGCTTGTCGCTCCGTGCTGGCCCACATAATATCCTGTTTATGTTGGGTATGTTGGCCCAACGAACCGTGCACTGTTCACTTGGTGCTATGCACCTAAACTTATTTTATTTGTTCAACAAAGAATGAACCTTATATAACTTCAGTTTCTTCATTTTATTTTAACTTCTTTTATCTCTTTTTATCATGTGTGTGTTTTACCACATAATATTATTAGCAATTGTTCATATTCCATACATAATCAAAATAACAGCCAAAATAACATTAACATTTCTATTCATGTTATAATTTACAGTGCCATATAATATACATTTTTTGAAAGAGCCCAATGCATTTCGACACTACCAAAGTGCCTTCATCAGGGGCGAACCTGTAAAAAATAAACAAAGTAACCATGTAATTACAATTGTTGGGTGCCCATGTGTGTTGTTGAATATGTGCTATGATTGTTGGCATACCTTAGTACGTTGTACTCAATGCTCTAACCTGTGTAGACAAAAATGTGGTATTTATGAAAACCTGCTGTCCAACTTATTACAAACAATTGATCCATGCCAATATGAAATCCATCTAATTGAAATCCAAACAATCAGCATACCGCTAATGTTGTAGCTTCTAAAAACTCCCTAAGTAATAAACAAGAAACAAATTCAGTGTCCTGCTCGCTGCTACTACTTAACTGCAAGTGCCTCAAAAGCTCGTAAAATGTGCATACCTGATTGTCCAGCACTATGACGTTCTGTAAAACAAAACAAACAAAACCGCATATCCGATATTAAAACTCCAACCTTATGATCAGCTAATCAGGACTTGTCATACCTGTGAAATCCAACTGTTGTGCTCTCTCTATGAAGGATACACAAAAACAAAAAACCACTCTCAATATCTCTCCTTACTGCCAATCACCGGCTCAGTAATGTATGTCTCCCTGCAATACTGGAATACCAGCTTACCTTGATCACAAAACTTCCACGCCGTCTTACTCTAGCCTGCTGTTACTCCCGTAAGTGTTTCAACCGCTACCAGCGTTACCGCTTCTCAAATGAATTCTCCCGCGGGTCGGCTAAAGTCACTAACACTAAGGACGGACTCCTCTACCCCTAACCGAAACTTTTTGGGCGCCATCTTTGAACGGCTATCTCATCCAGAATCTCCATCCCCATCAACCAAAACTCATGTTCAAAACCGCTGTTTGACATCTATGTGTAGTGTCTGATCTGAGTGTTGATACTCTATTGTTTTATGGTATACAGACAAAACATAAGTAATCTAAGTTGAAGATTATAATTCGACCCATTGCGTTATGTTGTCTCATATCTTAAGCAGGAACAAAATAGTACAACTTCTTATCAACATACTTAACTGATAGTTTCTTTATGATCACAATTTTCACCTCTGATTAGGTGCAATGCTTTAAATTTTAGTTATATAATTATCCCTTGATTTATTGCTATCACGCATTTTAATCGGGTGTATTAAGTATGTACTGCTTGATTTATATGCAATTTTCCAATTGCCTAAGGCCTTAATTATACCATCTTGTCTCGTTAATGTGTTGGAGAACCTACTGTAACTAGATTGTTGTTACTTCACCATAGGGGTGTGGTGAATTGCTGATCTCAGTATTATATATTTTTTAGTTATTATTTAGCTCTTTGTGATTAAGGAGGTGCCTTGTTGTTCTGCCCTTAGTATTATTCTTCGTTTTATACTTATAAGTAGCACGATAAGTCGTATTTATCATTAAGGCGAGTTGGAATTAACGTTTGCAGGTATTTGATCCAAAATAATTCTCTCTGCAATAGTCTTTGCTGGTTGTTGATTCCTTGCTTCATTTGTACCTGTTCTATAATGGTGAATCGTAGTTGAGAGATAGTATGCGAATTGTCCTTCCAATGAGCTGCTAAAGGTGATGTCATGTTCAAGTTACGAATTCTGCTCTTATGTTCTGTGATTCGAACCTTTGTTTTTGCGTTCCGTCTTGCCTACATAAAGTTTACCGCATGGACATTTTATGCCATATACTACGTTTGCTGTATTGCAGTCACTGTTATGTCTCAGATTTATGACTTTTCCTGTAGTAGGATGGGTGATGGTGTTGCCTGTTGTCACATTATTGCAATTCGTGCAATTCAAACATTTACTCATTCCTTTGTAGGGTACTGTTGGGGGTGTTGATGGTTTCTGCTTCAATCTTTCCCGCAAGTTTTGCCCCCTGGTATATGCATGCACCGGTAAGTCCCTGAATAATCCTTTGAAGTCTGGTTCATTCATTAAAAGTTCCCACCTGGTGTTAATTATCCTTTTGATCTCTTTTGATTGGGTGGTATACTTTGTTACAAAAACTATTTTTTCTTTAGTGGTTCTCTCTTTAGGTTTCAATAGATCTGTTCTGTCTAATTCCATCACTTTTGCCATGCTATCCTCAAGTTCTTTACGAGGGTATCCTCTGGCTTCGTATTTGGTGGCATGTTGCTGGATTGTACTTATGGATACCTGGTTGTCTGAACATATTCTTTTGATTCTTATAATTTGGGATTTTGGTAGATTTTTGATCAAGCTCCTGGGGTGGAAGCTAGTATATCCCAAAGCATTATTCTTATCCGTCGGTTTTGTGTACAATTGAGTTGAAAAGCCTGATGCATCCTTGACAATTCTGACATCCAAAAAATCTATTGTCTGTGAATCTATCTTGTGTGTGAATTTAATCCTCGGATTGATGGAATCATTAATTCAGGTGATGAATTCAAAGTGTTCCTTAGTGCTGTCCCAAATCAAAAAAATGTCGTCAATAAAACGACAGTACATTTTCACATGTTTCCAATCCACTTTGCTCATGATGTTCTCAGCTTCGAACTGGGCCATGAATATATTAGCATAGGCCGGCGCTCCCGCAAATCCCATAGACGTACCAGTCAACTGGGCATAGTGATGTTCTTTCCACAAGAAATAACTGTTATGTAAACAGAACTTTAATAGTTGTAACAAGAATACCTTGTGTGTTGCCAGTTCTCCCATTTTCAATAGGGCCCATTCAATTGATTCAAGTCCCGCTTCATGTGGGATCGACGTATAAAGAGCCACTACGTCTATGGTGCATAAGATCCACTCTGGCTGAAAGCCCTGTTCTGTCCATGTTAGTTTATTCAGAAAATCCGTGGTGTCACGTACGTATGAACCCCAGTTCTGTACGAATTGTTGTAAAAAGTGATCAAGGAATCGGCCGAGGGGATCAAATAATGATCCACACTGCGACACAATTGGTCTGAAAGGTGGGTTAGTGAGATGTTTATGCACTTTAGGAATCATGTATAACCTCGGTGTTCTGGGATACTTAGTTGTCAAATACGCTCTCACTCTTTGGTCAATCCAATGGTTGTCTTCTGCTGCTTGTAGTATATCATCTAACATTTTTTGTAGTTTGATGATAGGATCAGATGGCAAACGTAAGTATGTGCCTTGGTCAGAAACATGTTGATCAACTTTGGAATCCTAGAACTGCGCATCCATCACCACTAGGGCTCCCCCTTTATCTGCTGGTTGAATCATTATTTCTCTGTTGTTGGATAAGTTCTGCAAAGTGATTCGTTCTTTTTTTGTCATGTTGCTGTGCTTAGGTTTGTTATAGTCCAATTTTTGCAAGTACTTTTTAACCATTACTTCGAAAGTGTCTAACATCTTGTGTGTGATAGGAGGTTGAAACACACTTTTTGGTTTAAATTTCTCTAATTGGCCTGTAGAAGTTGTATCCGTCAGTTCAAGTGGTTCCATTACGTTAGTAAAATAATGTCGTAGCCTGAGTGTCCTCATAAATCTGAAAAAAGCTCCCTCCGTTTCCATTTCGTTAGTTTGTGTGGTGGGTACATATGTGAGTCCTTTGTTAAGCACTGGAATTTGTTGATTGTTAAGCTCCATCGATGATATATTGATTATCAGATCACTTTCCGTCCGCTCCGTAAGGCCTTTCCCGCCTCTTCCTCTCCTGGTTTTACGTTTGCTGATGTTAACTGCTGCGTGGGCGGTCGATCTTGATGTGGTACCTGTGACAAAAAAGGTGCGCTGTCACTGCTTGTGGATTGTTCCGCTATTTCCAGTGTAACTGATGCTCCTTCTGTGGAGACCCGGACCGGACCCCTCCGTATTGATGTTTCTTTATCCGTAACAATGCTCTCTTCAGATGAGTGTGTTGTTAATGTGGTTTTTTTGGGGACAAATTGTCGTCGGGCATAGATGTCGGCCCAAGTATAAACTTCATTTAGCTTGTAATCTATGGTGTCCCGTTTATACTTGCGCAGTTTGCCCTCTTGTAATTCCTTTTCATACGTATCCAGTTTCTGATTGATTCCTTCTAAGTTGATTCTCCAAGTATCCGCCTCCAGTCTCATCTCTAATTCTGCTTTTAGATTAAAGATTTCCTCCTCTAATTCCCGGATCGTCTTTGCCAATTCTTCGATGATGAGCAATATAAGGTCTAATGAGCACTTATTCAAAATGCTATACCATTTTTCCATGAACTTTGCGTTCAGATTGAAGCGGAAAAGCATTGGTTTGATTGATAAACGTAGTCCCCTTGGTATTCTCTTGGCTTTGTGGTATTGGATCAGCGTTGACGCATGCATCCTTTGGTTTAGTTGTCTTCGCGTCAGATATTCTAATTGTTTCATAGAGAGAGCACGACAGTTGGATTTCACAGGTATGTGGGAGCGCACAACCAAAGATGACAAGTCCTGATTAGCTGCTGATCATAAGGTTGGAGTTTTAATATCGGATATGCGGTTTTGTTTGTTTTGTTTTACAGAACGTCATAGTGCTGGACAATCAGGTATGCACATTTTACGAGCTTTTGAGGCGCTTGCAGTTAAGTAGTAGCAGCGAGCAGGACACTGAATTTGTTTCTTGTTTATTACTTAGGGAGTTTTTAGAAGCTACAACATTAGCGGTAAGCTGATTGTTTGGATTTCAATTAGATGGATTTCATATTGGCATGGATCAATTGTTTGTAATAAGTTGGACAGCAGGTTTTCATAAATACCACATTTTTGTCTACACAGGTTAGAGCATTGAGTACAACGTACTAAGGTATGCCAACAATCACAGCACATATTCAACAACACACATGGGCACCCAAGAATTGTAATTACATGGTTACTTTGTTTATTTTTTACATGTTCGCCCCTGATGAAGGCACTTTGGTAGTGCCGAAATGCATTGGGCTCTTTCAAAAAATGTATATTATATGGCACTGTAAATTATAACACGAATAGAAATGTTAATGTTATTTTGGCTGTTATTTTGATTATGTATGGAATATGAACAATTGCTAATAATATTATGTGGTAAAACACACACATGATAAAGAGATAAAAGAAGTTAAAATAAAAAGAAGAAACTGAAATTATATAAGGTTCATTCTTTGTTGAACAAATGAAATAAGTTTAGGTGCATAGCACCAAGTGAACAGTGCACAGTTCGTTGGGCCAACATACCCAACATAAACAAGCTATTACTTACAAGGGACTGACAAACCCTGTAACGGTAGCACCATTGTGAATAACAGGAAAAACAGGTTGAAAGGAGTGCTCCCTAACCCAGCAAAATACCACATGATATCCTGCCATCTGCTGTCTGGGGATGCTTCTGGCCATACCAACAGCTACTAGTGGCAGTGTCCCCGGGAGCTGTATACCAGGGTGGAAGGAGCCATTTTGGAAGTGATGACTGGTCACCCTGCGAAACACTAGCAGTCTAGTCCCCTAAGATGGCAACTGGGGCCTACTTGCGACTTTGTTGGCCCGTGGTGGGTGGGTGAGCAGATGTGAGCAGTGGCCACTGCAGGGCTCCTGGCGGAAGTGGTGCAGTGTGATCCCGGGTCCGTGACCGGATGCTATAGGTTATGGCTGGGAAGCGTCCTGAGGCCGATCGAATACTCTCCCTTGATTGGTGGCCGGACAAGGAACTGCCTGAGTGGGACCGGCAGAGACTGAAGACTGGATTGTTCCTTCAGGAGAGCGCAGAAGACCCTTGCTGCCCCCGCGGTGTTGCGCCCCAGACTATGGGCCTGAGGACCCTCCCAGTCGGTCAGGATGGGGTAGACCCTAAGAGAAGATTGGGGGTCCGTGGGGACTTACACCTGCCCTGCTGCAACACTGGAGCCTGAGAAGTGTAGTTGTTCCCTGCCTCCCCCATGAACTGTAGCCTTAGGCGAGGAGCAGTTGTTTGGGGCCCAGCATAGAGATCGCAGTTGGAGTCTTGTGCCTCCTGGGTTGTTGGCCTCACTTACTGGGCTCACCCGATATCGCCCAAACCTTCAACAGACCCCTTTGAACAGTATAGTGGTGTGTGGCTGGGAGCTGACCCGCAAGGAGGAATTCTGACCTGGGTGAAATAGTTTTTGGCGCACATCGGCACTTTGCGCACATTTGTGGGGCAACAAAAGACCTGCATTCACGAAAAGGAACCGGGCGGGTGGCCTGGTGGTTGTGGTCTGGGCCTCACCCAGGACTTACTGAGTGGCTGTGACTCGACTAGTGCTGTGCACGCTGGTGGGCACCCCGGGGCCACATCATTGTTTCTATCCCCTGGTCCTTGAAAGAGCAGGCAGACGTAATTTTGGTCAGCTGTCCGTGTGAGTGAGCGAGGGAGGGGCTTCGCGCCAACGCTGCCGCTGGAGACCGGCGCTACTGGGAGCCGCTGCTGAAAGCCGTGGAGGGGCGCCGCAGGGAGCCGCAAACCTCGGAACGCCCTGAGTGATCTTGAGCGATCCTGAGCGCCTCGAACGAACTGAACGATCCGCATGACCTGAAGGCTGCGAGCGCTCGAGCGTTTGTCCGCTTTGTTGAAGCCCGCCGCTGGGAGTCGCGGGGAGCCGCTGAGAGCCGCTGGGAGCCGCAGAGGGAGCCGCAGCGAGAGCCCTGAATGCTCCTGAAAACCCCTGAACATTCCTGCGCACTTGAACGCTTGCAATCTGGGCTGTGCACAGGCACAGGCAAAACAGGCAAAGCAAGGCACGCAAAGACCTACTACTGGGTAACAAGCACCAGGCACCTGGCAAAACCGGATACTTGCAAGCTGCTGGCTGAGGGTTAACGAGGTGGGAGGTAGGAGGCGGCCCTTCTGCGACTCCTATGTGGCTGCAGACAGACTGGGAGGTAAGCCGCAGTGATCTTGTTGAGGGGGGCAGCGAAGCGCGGATCCGGCAGGGGGAAGGAGCATCAACGAGCCCTAAGGATCCCTCTAGTTACGCAGGTCCCTGAGTACCTGCCTGCATCACTAGCCTGCCTTTTACCAAGCTCAGGCGAACTCAGCTGAGCAAGGAGCCCAGGCGGTGCTCCGGAGGTGTAGCTGGAAGCTGCGCCGACTGGACCACCAAGGCCGTCTACTGCTCTTCTGCCACTGTCTGCTGTCTGCTGTTTGTTGGTCGCTATTTTGTCCGCCAGAAGGTTGTCCAAGCAGCGTGAGATCAGGGCGCGTCCGTGGATGCTCTATGAGCAAAGAAGGTACAAAAAAACGCAAACAAACGCCGAAGGCATTCGATGGGACTAGGGAGGAACCACCGACTAAAACCAGGCAGACAACACAGAGCGACTGCTCATTAATCGATATAACAACTGATAAATCAGATTCTAACAGCTCAAGAAGCGAGCAAACAACAAAAGCAGAAAAGAGCAGTAAATCAAAAACCTGCCACACTATGTTTCAGCCAAATATCTATACAAAGTTCTGCTTCTTAAAAAACGCGGGGGATACCTTACTCTCAAACATTAATGAATCTTCAGGCCTACAGCAACCCATTGAACCATCCCAGCCCCCACAGCCTGTACAGTATATTGGCACATTGACTGACAACAACAGTAAGGGAAGCCCTAGCCCTACAGCCAGAAGTTCACCACAAGTGACATCAACCCCTCAGCGAGATAAAAGCTGGATAACTCAGGACTTTACAACCACTGGGAAAAAGCTCTGAAGAAAAATTGTCTTAGAAACAAACCTAATTCAAGTACACAGGACAAACGACGCAAAAAAACCTGTCTGTAGACAAACTTTACAGGAGCCATACAGACCTCGGCAATACTGCTGATGACATACCTTGTGAGGAAAATATAATCAGCACGCGTATCGACACGCGCAGCAAAACCAACGCATCAATGAACTGCGAACCGGAAAGCCAAGGGGCAACAAAGCACCTCAGTGACCTCAAGGAGGCAAACGCAAGTGCCGAAAAGGAGCGCCGGAAAGTGAATGACTCATCCCTGGGAGCCCTAGTTACATCTCATATTGCACAAGGGATTGACTATAACAGAACATCAAGGCCTGGGAGGGACATAGTCAATGCAGACAGGCCACCAACTTCCCCGTCAGAGGTGATAGAAATATCCTCATACCTGGGAAAGGAAGAGTGGGAAGATATCCTTGCTGCATATTCAAAAGACAAGAGCAGAAGCGAGATAAGTGCTAATATACCGATTATGATAAGTGATGGCTCACAGGAACAACCGGCGGAGGGTGCAGGGGCGTCAGAGAGGGCTCAAAAACGATTCATAACTCCAGGAAATCAATCAGAAACCCCAAAACACACAAAGCACAAAAGTGCTTGGCCCAGCCTGCTTAAAACAATACAACTCGTGGTAGAAGCCCTCAACTATCAATCGGATAAAATGGACACTCTATTAACGCTACTGGACACACTGGCTGTATTTTTGGTCGCCATTGACGGGAAGCTGGGCACGCTAAACACGCTTCTTCAAAACAAGCTGGATCAGTCGCAAGACGCAATTAGGACCAATAGAGGTGGATGTGGATGCGGCCCAATCATCGACAAACTGTCAACACTCCCAACAATACTGAGCAACCTGTGCACACAGCTTAAAAGGTCTGGTCAGTGCCAACAAATCAATCCCTGCAACGGCATCTTCGAAGAAGAAACAGATATCTTAAGGAAGAAGGAATTGCGGGGAACTAACAAACAAGGAAACTCCAAAACAGGAGCCCCCTTATCCTACTTATCCAAAAGCATAGTGGCCAGCGAATCTGGAACACCATACCCTCCACTTTCTGAAATCTTGGAAGAAGATAAAGCAGACACAAAAATGAACGCTAAACAAAGATGAGCAAAAAAACACAAAGGCAGGAAACCTAAAACACACTCGAACCGCGAAGGCTTTATGCATCTCTTTGGGAACATCCTTGCCACAGAACAAAGCATAGTCCAACCTGAGGGAGGCACTAGCACATCAGAGACTCCTGCCGAGGTAACAGCACCAACTCAAACCACCGACGGGAAGGAGCAAAATACAAAGAACTTGGAAACACTCGGACATATTACACATGAAGACTCTGAAGGCTGATCACAAGACTCACGCCTCCAACTCTGTGGGGCCAGCAAAGTAACTTTTGAATCCGATTTGAAACGGCCGCCAAAAAGCAGCAGGATGTTTGGTACTAATTTTCCTCAAATCATAAAGCAAGAACATAATCAGGGCAAAAGGCCTGGGAATAATCCGGAACCAAAATACCTAAGTAAGGGCAAAGGGTTGACAGATAGTCAACTATCCACAATTATTCGAGCTACCCCGTCAGCACACCTATGGGTGGGTCAGATAGAAGAAGAACCAGCAACCACAATGACTGCGGACTTCACGTGCAACCCCCCTTGGCCCGGAGAGAACTACCAACCGGCTAAGCTGCCTGCGCCAAATCAGCATTTATCTGGCTGAGAAACAAGAGACACTGTAGTCAATACTAACCAGGCCAAACCAACTGTAACACGATCAGCAGAGCATATGCCATCAAGCCAATCTAATATGGAGAGTGGGATCATAAATGAACAAAGAAATGTAACAGGTGCCACATGGTTCAACCCGGATTACATCTCGCAAGGAAGGCACGACACACTCAACAGAGGAAACATCCTACGGTTGCTATCTCATATCCCCTTTCTGGTAGAAGTGAAAAGCTCTGACCTGGTATCTATCGAATTTATAGACGATGATGGTACAGGCAGAGAAAAAACAAAAGTAACTTGGACAACTATAGCAATCTCTCAGAAAATACAAGCCGAAGCCGAGACCTTCAAAAATTGGGGGATAACAATAAAACCCATACACAAAGCCAAGATATCCGGAAATATTAATATTAATTCCGGTGGAAAATGTGGTAGATCAGGTCATCGTAAAAAGCCCCAGAACTTCTGTTCTCAGAGGAGCGGCAGGGCCAGGTGGAACAAGCAATGACCAACATACCGGCATTACTCGACAGATCGGAGATGAAAAAACATTACCAACTGGATTGTCTGACTTAAGATGGATAGCCAGAACATTAAACAACAACAAATGACAAAACGGCCCTAAGTCAAGTGAGTGCAATCATGACCTATTACGAATATGCTCGTGGAACATCAACGGCCTAGCCTCTAAAATATCTGACTCCGAGTTTATGGCTTACATTAGAACCTTCGACGTAGTGGCACTACAAGAGACATGGCTTGCAGATCCCGGCAATATATACTGCTGTGACCCAGTTTGGTCAACTGTCCGGATATCAGATAAACCAGTCTAAAACGGAATGCATGCAGTGGAATGTTGAAGTTCAGCTTCCTATAGTGAAACAGGAGATAAGATATTTAGGTGTACAAATCACCCAGGACATTGAAAAAATATCTGATAGGAATTTAGATAAGGCAGCAAAGGAAATAAATGAGTTGCTAAAGGGATGGTCCCTTCTTCCCCTCACACTTATCGGTAGGGTGAATATTATAAAGATGATGCTGCTCCCGAAGCTGATTTTTTTTATTTCAGAATATTCCGTTAGCTTTTAAAGAAGACAAGCTCAAGCTTATTCAAGCTAAATTTAACTCCTTTGTATGGGCCTCAAAGGGTATCAGGGTCTCGTGGAAGAAATTGACCAGGAAAAAGAGTAAAGGTGGTTTGTGCGCCCCGGATGTGAAAATGTATGCATGGACCTTATTACTGAAAGCAGGAATTTTACTTTTCAAGTGTCCAGATAGATCAGAAACTGGAACAATGTTCAATGAAATGTTGATAGGGATTTATGTAAGTTTCCAGGGTTTTCTTTATAAATATGGGGATCCTGCTTTTTTAAAAAGGTTCAACTGAAAACTTTTAGGGATATGGTGTTTACTTGGGCAAGATTAAGGAAGGCCTTGAAACTCACATACTATACCGCCATGGCTCCTATTTGGGAGTCCCCTGGATCCCCGGAATGGGCCAAGGATAGTCTTGTGAAGCCTTTAAGCCTTTAAGGGAAGCGGCCATCAATTACTGGTCTCAGCTAACAATGGAAGGTGAACTGTAATCTTGGGAAGAGATCTCTCACATCACCAATTACAGTTTATCTAAGTACAAATATCTTCAAATAAAAAGCTGGACCCAGGCGATAGGGATGCAAGTAGGAACGCGAAGCTCGGTTGAGGATATACTTCAAGGAACCAGAGGGAAGATAAAGACAGCAACTTTGTACTGGGCCATTTTGGAAGCAGAAGACGGAGATTTCACTCTACCATCGCACTTATGGGGAGAACATATTCAGGACGTCGAGCTGGAGAAGTTATGGCAAGTATCTTTTGACATACTACACACCACAGTTTCTCCCGCCAATTTAAAGCGCAATCATTTTTTCTGTCTTCACAGAGTATATTGGTCTCCCGCTAAACTTGCTAAATTCGCGAAGGAGGTTGTACCCAGTTGTCCTAAATGTAAGATGGAAAAAGCAGACGATCTCCATATGTTTTTAACATGTCCTGCCTTCCATAAGTATTGGTGTGCGGTATCTGAAGGTATGGAAAGTATATTGGAATTAAATATACAGGTCCGTGCTTTACTTGTATTTTTTGGTATTACTTTGAATTTTGAATCCCTTTCAAGAGAGACAAATAAATTGCTGTTTTATTTAATTATATTAGCGCGAAGGGAAATTTGCAAATTATGGATAAAAGATACCGCACCAATTTATCTGGATTGGATTAACTCAATTAAGTATACATTGAAACTAGATAGTACAAATTGGAAGAGAAAAAAACAGTTTTGGTCTCCATGTATCTCTTGGCTGGATAAGCTTTAAGTTTTACGGATAAGGTCCAATGATTATGCCTTTTTGTAGTTTAAAAATACCCTAAGATCGGTTCTGTGGTGGACAGTTAGAGGAACTGAATTGAAGTATCTTGGATGGGTATCTACAAAAAGTGCTTCCAATAAGATCTTCGGATATTCCTGGTTACATTTGGTATCAATGGTTGGTAACAAGGGAAGGACTTTCGAGAATATCTTTTGGCATATAAGAATTTAAAAAAAAAAAAAAAAAACCATACACAAAGCCAAGATATCCGGAAATATTAATATTAATTCCGGTGGAAAATGTGGTAGATCAGGTCATCGTAAAAAGCCCCAGAACTTCTGTTCTCAGAGGAGCGGCAGGGCCAGGTGGAACAAGCAAGACCAACATACCGGCATTACTCGACGGATCGGAGACGAAAAAACATTACCAACTGGATTGTCTGACTTAAGATGGATAGCCAGAACAATAAACAACAACAAATGACAAAACGGCCCTAAGTCAAGTGAGTGCAATCATGACCTATTACGAATATGCTCGTGGAACATCAACGGCCTAACCTCTAAAATATCTGACTCTGAGTTTATGGCTTACATTAGAACCTTCGACGTAGTGGCACTACAAGAGACATGGCTTGCAGATCCCCTGCATCCCCAGGGATACTTACGCTTCTTCACCGTTGCAAAAAGGACAGCCAAATAAGGGCATCTACAATGTGGCCTAGTAACTTATGTATTAGCTACAAGCACCCTCACGGTAAAAGAAGTTGGACCATCTTCCACAGCTTCGCTGGCAGTAAACTTTCCCTTTGCGCAATTAAAAACAGGTAACGCTGATACCGACTTTACTCTGATCAATGCCTATGTTCATCCCAGAAAGATAACAAAGGCAGTCAAAGACCTATGCAACTACATGGAGGAGTGCATAAGGGAAAGACCTAAAACCAACGTCATGCTCACTGGGGACTTCAATCTCAACCTCATGGGCATCACGCAAGAAGATGAGATCCTAACTCAAAATTCAACTTGGGACATCCCACCACAAGGGAAGTCGCAAACATCCAAACAAACAAAACTAGGCAACCAGACTCTAGAAGAATTGGAACATTTCAACATCAGGGCTCTAAGTGGAAGGTTTGCCAGAGATAATCCTCCGGCCTCAACATTTCACTCAACAAGAGCAAGTAGTATATTAGATTATACCTTCATTTCACTACCATTATTCCAACACACAAGCTATTTTCGGATAGGTAGAAGCGGAGATAGCAATCATTGTCCTCAAGAAATCACTCTTGAAACCGTGAAGCCCAAATTTGAGCTATCCAACGAACCAAAAGAGTCGGTCCATAGCGTCAACTTCAAAAAAATAAAATACTCATCAGCATTTGACGAAATTTTAGTTGAAAGGGCAAAACAGCATTTTAGGGCTCGCACTGGATCAAGCGAAACTGCTAAATGGGAACAATTCACAAAAACTATGTCTACCTACGCTACTAGACCCAAGCCACACGCAAAATCAGGCTACGACAGTTCGAGTAAATTCACTCGACTATAAAGAAAAAATTAGAGGCACAAAAACATCAATCTGCCGCACAATGAGAGAACTTCAACAGAAACCCATGGATACAGTAAAGCATGACCACTTACGGAAATTAAAAGCAACATTGAAAAAACTAAATTGGGAAGCTAATAAATCCCTGGAGGACAATTTATGGGCAAGACTTCAATCTGATACTAAATAGAACAATGGGGCAAGGTTCTGGAAATCCATAAGCTCGTTCATAAGACCTACGCACAATGGGGTTTCATCCAATATCACATAAGAAACATGGGCAAGTTATCTCGGAACCCACTTTAATCAGGCAACGGGAAATAACCAGGCGCTAATACTGGACCGCAAGATGGATACTTGTAAAAAATGTAAAGTACAATCACCCAATAAGGACATCTGCTTCCAAGATGGTCAGAAATCGATTTTAAATGATGTTCTGCCGAATTTACAAAACACTATCCAGCGCCAAATTAGGAAAGGAAGAAGTGAGGGAGCTCCAGGACCAAATGGAATACCGCCAATCCTTTACAAACAAGACGTGAAAGGTTGGGCAGCAGCTCTCGAACCCATTTTCTTGGAGATAAGACATTACAACATCCTGCCAAGCTCCTGGAAGGGTTCTATCATCTCTCCAATTTTTAAGGCAGGAGACAAGGCTTCCCCTCAAAACTATCGATTGGTGGCCCTAATTGATAATGAGGCAAAGTATTTCACAGGCATCCTCCTGGATGAGCTGTTGGCATGAGCCACAGAGAGATCCCTAATTCCGGTCAACCAGACAGGCTTTGCCAAATCAGTAGGCACAATGACCAATATTTTGACCATGGGTATGCTCATAGATAAGGCAGAATCAAACAAAATGCCCATCCATTTCTGCTTTATGGACTATAAGGCTGCCTTTGATCACATAAATTGGAACATTTTATGGTCTAAACTGAACGGCTGGGGGGTTGTATGACGCGATATCGCAGACATAGATATCGCTCACATTTACATTGCGGCTTTTAAATCGCAACGGCGATGACATCGTCAATTTAAACATCGCGCGTTGTTGCGCCGCTAATGCGGCCTTTTAATTGCATTGCATGTTACATCGCCGACATTACATCGCGCGACATAACAACGCAATGTTTGTGCCCTACAGCCAACTTCTATTGGTTACATTCTGCATCAATATGCATGATACTTAATCACTTTGAATCCTTTCTAACACTACCACTTATGTATCGAATCAAATCATGCTGATGTGTGCTATTTGGTAGTGTAATAAAAACGATCATCGTGCATTGCAAAGATTGCCATACCTCAGGGACGTGGTTATCAGTGGTGCGGCTGGTGCAGTGGCACCAGGGTCCAGTGGAGGGAGGAGGCCCATCCTGCCCTGTACCTTCTACAGTTGCTTTATAGGCCGCTCGCCCAGATTGTTTTCGACCAGAGTCTGCCTGGGGCCTACCTCTGTCTTTACACCTCATGCGAGGAGGGAGGGGAGGAAAAGTGCTTCATGGAGTAGAAAGGCGTAAGGGACAAAATAAAAGGAGAAGCAAAACGCAGAAAGGAGAGAGCAGGAGAGGAATAAGTAACAGAATTGAAGGGAATAATTGGAGGGGAGGAAAAGTGCTTCATGGAGTAGAAAGGGGTAAGGGACAAAATAAAAGGAGAAGCAAAACGCATAAAGGAGAGAGCAGGAGAGGAATAAGTAACCGAATTGAAGGGGATAATTATGAACGGGAAAGAGAAATGCGAGGAAGACGAGCAAAAGGGACAATGAAAGAAGAGAAAAGGACAGGGCTAAGAATGAGAAAGTGAAAGGGACGAAGAAGGCAAGAAGGTGGAGGCATGGAGAAGGAAACATAGGTGAAATGAGGCACATGGACATCCGTAAGATGTGAATCAGGTGCAGAGACAGAAGGGCATATGAGTGTGTCCATTCCCAATTATCTCTATTTAAATACCAGCCCAGAGCAAAGAGGGCCCCGTCTTTCTTAGAAATCTGGCCTGTGAGCAACGGAGTCCACTTGTGTACATTAAATGTGTGTGAAGTCACCGGGGTTATAAAAAGCATTTATTTGTAATGTATATATATGTTAACGAGATAGTGTAGACAGCTGGATCTTTCCCTCGGCGTGCAGTGCACCATTAATAGTAATAATGCACCTGCTTGCCTGTGTACGCATGTTGTGTATAGGGGCCACTGTTACTGTGCACAAGAACAGTGTGCAGTGTACCGCTAGTGGTAAATGAGAGCTCTTTACAGTACAGCACTATGTTTACAAATAAGAAGCGAGCAGTGCACCGCTAGCGGAAAACACCACACATGCTCCCTGAATGGCTGCTTTATGGACATGTCCGATGAAATCACGGGGAACACCAAGTCCTGTGCTGCACTGGAGCAAGCTGTTGTTTCCACTTTTGCCACTTTTACATCGCAGGATCGTTGTAGTGGCATGCAATGTTAATGTCATCGCGCCGTGCTCGCATGTGTAGTGAATGCATGCGATGCAAACAATCCTGCGATGTAAAAGTCGCGGTGCGATGGCATCGCGATGTGTTTACATCGATGTCATTGGTGTTCCCCGGCTGGGGGATATCGAGACCTCTGCTGGATCTGCTGTTCAACCTCCATACAGAGACCTGGGTACAGATAAAGGTGGGGGATGGATCAGTTCTGTCAAGGCGCATACAGATCAACAAGGGCCTTAAACAAGGCTGTGTCCTGGCCCCCACTCTATTCAACCTGTTCTTAGGCGACCTTGTACTGATCCTAAACAGCTGCAACTCCCATGCTCCTAAGCTAGGAGGGCTCCAATTACCTTGTCTACTATATGCAGACGATCTAGTCTTAATAAGCCACACAAAGGTAGGGCTTCAACATCTTCTGAATGCAACACACAGCTATTCAAAAGCAAACGAACTGTCAATAAACCTGGAGAAAACCCAGACGATGACCATCAGCAAGAACAAAAGAAAATCAACATCATGGTTCTGGAACAAGACAAGAATTGGAGACACGCCATTATACAAATATTTAGGAGTAAAGATTTACAACAGCGGGCAGTTCTCCATCTAGAGAACGAGCATCAGAGGAAAAGGGCTAGCTTTGGCAATCTCTTTAAAAAGACTAAACAGCAAACTCTCTGGACCCTCTCTTCTGCCTCTGGCACAAGTAATCCGCGCCAAACTTCTCCCAACAATTACCTACGGGAGCGAGGTACTTAGAGGCAGAGACGCCAAGATCCTCAACAATACAATTATAGCTGCTTATAGAATTATTTTTAGCCTGCCCAAGCGAACCTCACCAGCACAAATCAGGCTAGAATTTGGCATCAAACAACCGCTCCTGGCAAGAAAGGGGGCCTATATTTCAGCCTGGGACAAAGTGAGGAAATCCAAACAAGGAACAATAAACTAGCACCTATGGACGGAGCTAGAGCAACATCCATCCTCACCAGCAGCCAAGTACCTCACGAGTAGCCTGGCAAACACGGAATTAAAGCAGCTTTGGGACACTCCAGTAAACCATACAACATTTAAAAATCTGGTCAAGAAATCCATCAAACAACTATCGTGGGTTCAAGATAAGGCAGCCTTTTCAAAAAGAACGCGCGGCTGGATGACCCTGAACTCTTATTCAACGAAAGCACTGCAGAGCTACTTTGGTGTGGGTTATGCCAAATCCGTTAAAATATGCTTCTTAAAGTATAGGTTGGGCTTGCTACCCTGCACTCAAAACCTCCCACTCTGGCTAAAAGTCAAAACAGGCTCCCTCTGTCGGTTATGCGGCCTAGCACAAGAGGATATGCTGCACTTGATATGCTCCTGCAAGAAACTGCTGGATGAACGGAAATATCTGTTGAAAAACCACTTCAATCGACGAGGGATACGCACACGAAGGAATGCAGTTCTTGCCTGTTTTTCATCCCAGGATCCCCAGCTGAACTGTAGTTTTGTGAAATTTATGAAGGCAGTGGAAAAGAAGATGCCAAAAATTAATCTCCAAGGGTTTCGATATAGCTGACTAAACAGAACAGCACCCACCGTCATGGCTGACTTAAAGAGAAAATGAGGATACCGGGAAATCAACAATATTTTACAAAACAAAACTGAATCAAAATTTTAAAAGACTAATCCAACATGATGAAATTTTGTGCCGAATTGAACCCAGGAACTGTGACTGTGTTATACAGATGCCAGATTCCAAGGGCAGACTGACGTGATGCTTATGTGGTGCGCTGATGCAAAATGGTGGTGGTGAATGATGTTTGGTACTCAGATGTTGACACTATATGGTGTAGATTGGAGGTACGTTGTGGATTGTGGAGTTTTGGAGTTGAAATATGTTGTTTGGTGTGCAGTTATGCGGTGTGTATTGGAAATGTGTGGAGTTGAATTGTGTGGCCTGGAACTGTGGTTTTCTGTGAAATTATGCTTAGTGAAATGGTGTCATGGTGTGGAGTGCATTTTGCATTAAGTGCAGTGTAATTGTGTAGCATATAATTATGTGGCACTGAGTGGTATTGTGTGGCGTGTATGTTGCATTCAGTAGAATGTAATTATGTGGTGTGCAATTATGTGGCACTGAGTGGTATTTGGAGTGTATGTTGCATTGAGTGCAGTGTAATTATGTAGCACATAATTATGTGGCACTGTGTGGAGTGTGTGTTGCATTCAGGAGAGTGTGGTAAAATGTACATGTAAATTGATACTTGTATAGCGCACTACTCACCCGCAAGGGGCTCAAGGCGCTTGTACGAATACCGCTGTTGAACCCATCCTGGCTTTCCCTGTGAGGCGTCCACTCCTGGGCACCCCCAAGGAGGAGGCCAGGCATCCTTAGCGTTGTGGGGGCCGTTGTGGAGATTAAGCAAGCTATTGCCCAGAGTTGCAGAGTGGGACTCCATGATTAGAATAGGCACCGAGGCGAGAATTATCAGGTCCGTGGAGTTTTGAGCCCAAGACCCACCAAGGCGGGGAATTGAACCCTGGTCCCAGGCTAGACCTCTGCATCAGGGTCTGCCGCTCTAATCATTGAGCCACACTTCTCCACAGTATTTGGAGTGTATGTTGCATTGAGTGCAGTGTAATTGTGGCGTGTAATTATGTGGCACTGAGTGGTATTTGGAGTGTATGTTGCATTGAGTGCCGTGTAATTATGTGGCGTGCAACTATGTAGCACTGAGTGGTATTGTTTGGAGTGTATGTTGCAATGAGTGCAGTGTAACTATGTGGTGTGTAATTATGTAGCACTGAGTGGTATTGTTTGGAGTGTATGTTGCATTGCGTGTAGTGTAATTATGTAGCATATATAATTATGTGGCACTGAGTGGTATTGTGTATGCTGCATTCAGTTGAGTGTAATTATGTGGGGTGTAATTATGTGGCACTAAGTGGTATTTGGAGTGTATGTTGCATTGAGTAAAGTGTAATTATGTTGCATAAAACTATGTTGCACTGAGTGGTACTGTGTGGAGTGTGTGTTGCATTCAGTAGAGTGTAATTATGTGGCACTAAGTGGTATTTGGAGTGTATGTTGCATTGAGTGCAATATAATTAAGAAGTGTGTGATTATGTGGCACTGAATGGTATTTGGAGTGTATGTTGCATTGAGCACAGTGTAATTATATAGCATATAATTATGTGGCACTGAGTGGTATTGTGTGGAGTGTATGTTGTATTCAGTAGAGTGTAATTATGTGGCACTAAGTGGTATTTGGAGTGTATGTTGCATTGAGTGCAGTGTAATTATGTGGCATGTAATTACCTGGCACTGACTGGTATTTGGAGTGTATGTTGCATTGAGTGCAGTGTAATTATGTGGTGTGTAATTATGTGGCATGTAACTACGTGGCACTGAGTGGTATTTGGAGTGTATGTTGCATTGAGTGCAGTGTAATTATGTTGCATAAAACTATGTGGCACTGAATGGTATTGTGTGGAGTGTGTGTTGCATTGAGTAAAGTGTAATTATGTGGCACTGAAGGGTATTTGGAGTGTATGTGCATTGAGCGCAGTGTAATTATGTAGCATATAATTATGTGGCACTGAGTGGTATTGTGTGGAGTGTATGTTGTATTCAGTAGAGTGTAATTGTGTGGTGTGTAATTATGTGGCACTGAGTGGTATTGTTTGGAGTGTATGTTGCATTCAGTTGAGTGTAATTATGTGGGGTGTAATTATGTGGCACTGAGTGGTATTTGGAGTGTATGTTGCACTGAGTAAAGTGTAATTATGTTGCATAAAACTATGTGGCACTGAGTGGTATTGTGTGGAGTGTATGTTGTATTCAGTAGAGTGTAATTATGTGGTGTGTAATTATGTGGCACTGAATGGTATTTTGGAGTTTATGTTGCGTTGAGCGCAGTGTAATTATGTAGCATGTAATTATGTGGCACTGAGTGGTATTGTGTGAGGTGTATGTTGTATTCAGTAGAGTGTAATTGTGTGGCGTGAAATTATGTGGCACTGAGTGGTATTGTTTGGAGTGTTACATTGAGTGCAGTGTAATTATGTAGCATATAATTACGTGGCACTGAGTGGTATTGTGTGGAGTGTGTGTTGCACTCAGTAGAGTGTAATTATGTGGCGTGTAATTATGTGGCACTGAATGGTATTTGGAGTGTATGTTTCGTTGAGTGCAGTGTAATTATGTGGTGTGTAACTATGTGGCACTGAGTGGTATTTGGAGTGTATATTGCGCTGAGCAAAGGATGCCTCCCTGCCGGCCTTGTCGCAGATTCAATCCAGTACATGCAGGGATTAAAAAAATATTTTCAATGCACTTACCTAATTCAGTCCAGTGCACACTCTGGTGATAAAACAACTGACTTTTCCTTTTCACTGATGACTGCGGCATGCACGCACTTATGTTGTTGGTGCATGTGCAGCTGTGTCTGAAGTCCTGCAGTTCCCCTGGGGCACAAGCAAGCATCCACGTCTGTCATTATAGCTAATTGCAGCAAAAAGACAGAAGTGGATGCCTGCTTGTGCTCCGGGGGGACTGACATAAAAAAAACAAGCGCGCTGTGCCTCGCTGGCAGCAGGGGGGAGGGAGAGAGGAGGGGGCCTCCGCCTGCTTTCCTTACGGGAACGAGCACTGACAGCATATGTTTGCAAGATAATTAAAAACATATGGTGTCAGCGCTCGAGCCCGCAAGGGAATGGCCACACGTGCACGTGTTGCCATTGAAGGCAATGGAGCGCGTGCACTGTTGTGGCTTAAAAAGGGGTCTCCTCCTATGCAGCACATGCGCGCAGCGTAGGCGAGATCTAAAAATGAGTAACCAATTGATACATATACACAGTCAAGCAACAAATATTCAGTAGGGTGATGATGTTGATCACCTTACTCAAGTGAGCCTTGGTGGCTGGTTGGATATCAAATAGCCACTTAACTGTAATCAAGCCTACATCACCAAAGCATTTTAACTATTGGTTTACCTTTTTTATCAGCTCTCTTATTACTGTAATAAGTAGAATTGCACAATTGTTGTTGTATAATCATTCAAATCCTTCAGGTCAACATACCTCTTAGCATTAAAATCCCCCCCTCCACCCCCCCCCCCAAGTATAATGATAGTGTTGTTACAGATTTTCTTAACATTTATTATGGCTTGTTCTAGAAAATGTAATTCGTAATCATTTTCAACATTGAGTAATTCTCAATTTTAATAGCAGTTGCATTTTCTGATGATAACTTAATGGACTTGCTTTGACATTCCAGTTTTTCATTTATCAGGATAACAAATCCGTCCATTGCTTGTCCTCTCCTGATACACTTGGCTGGTCTTGATAAAGCTGTAAATCCTGGGACACATACTGGGATGACTAAGTCTCCTGGAACGGAATGACAGATAAATCCAAAGATACAACAAAATCATCAAAGCACCCAAGTCAAATATATTCAAAGTCACAATTTCAAGTTCAGTTTGTTCCTGAGATTTCATCAAGATTATGCATGACTTTATGGAATTTTGGTAGATTTAGCTCCTTGTTTGTAGCTCGCTTATTTATTGACATCTTCCAGTTTATAATGTGGGGTACCAGATTTTGCAGGGTAGCAGTGTTTTGGTCATTGTAGATGAAATGAAATGAAAATTACATTTATAAAGCGCTCAAATCCTGTGGCGTCTTGGCGCTGAAAGCGGTGAGACAGTGGTGCTCTGCAGTATGATGTAGCTAATTTAGGAGGGAAACAAACAGGATTTAAGTGATTTCCTAAAAAGCTGCAAGTTAGGTTGCAGCCTCATGACAGTTGGCATCTTATTCCATAGCGTGGCTGCACGATAGGAAAAGCACCTGCCACCCCATCTAGCTCTTCAACATTTGGGAGTGTGAACAAGACCCACATTAGTTTATCTTAGGTTCCTCATAGGCGTACCTTGGGAACAATTTTAGGATGGCAGTAGCTCCGCCACCATAAAGTGCCTTATGGACCTGACAAAGGGCCTTAAACTCCACTCGTTGCTGAATGGGGAGCCAATCTAATGCTCTAATTCCAGCTGAGGTAGAATGACCTTTGGGAATATTTAAAAGCAGAAGAGCACCTGCATTTTGTAGAGACTGTAATTTGGACAATTGAGCTTTGTTAATGCACATAAAAAGTGTTACAGTAGTCCATTCTGGATAGAATAAGAGCCACCACCACCGTTCTCCTGATTTCTTCAGGATTTTTAGGATTTTTAGCAAGAAAAAACAGGAAGACCAGAGGCGGTTTATCTGGCCTGCAGAATGTAATTCATTGTCCAAGATGATTACTAAATTCTGAACCTTGGGTACTGGACTGGGAAACGTCCTCATTACTTGGGGGGGGGCGACTTTAATTGTACCTCTGACGTTGACCTTAACCACTCTCTCCCTCCACTCCCTAATGCACCTGCACACAAACTGGCAGACTCGCACCATAACTGGCAACAGAAATGGGGCTTAATTGACACCTGGAGGGCTCAACACCCCATGGCCTGAGATTACTCCTCCTTCCTGTCCCTCCACGAATTACATGTCAGACTGGATGCCACATACCTGATGTCCATGAGGAGGTTGGCTGCAGCGAATACCTCACCAGGACACTATCCGACCACAACCCTGTCCTGGTACAGTTACAATGGCCACACATGCGCCCGAAAATCTCCCCCCTGGCGCCTGCGCCCTTAGACCTATCACTAACTATTTTCTGGACAACGGGGGTACAGCCACATCCTCCCTCGTGGAGTGGGACGCCTGTAAAACAGTCCTTAGGGGGAGCTGCATATCTGAGATGGTTGGAGTTAGGAAGGTTTTCCTCCAACATATAAAGATCGATGATGAGCGCCTGCACGCCCTGGAAAAGGACAGACCTGAAAATCCAGATAAACAACAGGAGCTACTAGAGGCCAGGGAGGCGGTAGCCACACAGGTAGAGTGCCTGCGATGCATTGATTACAAAAACTACATAACTCGAGCACACTCGAAGAGGGATAAATTGGGGGCCCTACTGGCTTGGTTGGCCAACCCGGTTAGACCGGGGTCAGTCATACTGGAGATCAGGGACCAGAATGGGGGAGCCAGATACCACCAACAAGGGATCAATGACTTATTTTAAGAATATTATACTGAACTCAATCGAAGTCAGCTGTCCCCAACGAATGAGGAACTGCAGGAGTTCACACAAGGGGTTGATCTACCTTGCACTGGTCGAGGATTCAGCACTCGCGCTAGGTCGAGAGATCGAAGTAAGAGAGGTGTGTGGCGCTATCAAGAGTATGGCCCGGAATAAAACTCCGGATAGAATTTTACCTCGCATACATTGACCTCTTGCCTCCCAAACACGTACAGTTATATAATGTCCCAGGAGACTTGGCAAACTCCCTGTCTCCACTAGGGAAGCGATCATCATTCCTCTGCTAAAGCCGGGCAATCAGGCATGGGATAAAACTGCGTATCGCCCCTTATCCATGCTCAATCTCAATTATAAAATACTAAGTAAAATCGTAGTCTCCCGTTTACTCCCTCACATGACCACCATTATACATAAAGACAAATCCAGCTTCATCCCCACTAGAAACACAGTGCTCAATTTCAGAAGGCTCCTGCGCATCCTGGAAGCGGACTCTTACCAAGTGAATGCAGCCACGATATTTGCAGTGGACCTAGAAAAAGCCTTCAACAGTCTGGAGTGGGCTTTTCATTTCATGTGATGCAGCAAATGGGGCTAGGGTCTGGCTTTGTGAACTGGACGGCTCTTTTGTACACGGACTCCCCCACCATAATTAAAAATGGGAGGCTAATCTCCGACGATTGCACGTTGGGGTGGGGCACGCAGCAGGGTTGTCCCCTCTCCCCATTATTATTTGCGCTGGCGATGGAGCCCTTAGCAGCACATGCCAGATCAGGGCGGGCATACCGGGGGATCGACGTAAATAGACAGGTCCATCATATTGCATTATATGCTGACGACCTTTTGCTTTTCCTTGCTGACTTGGGAACGGAACTCTTTGGGGTGAAAAACTTACTCCACTCTCTCAGCAGAGTAGCAGGATTGAAGGTGAACTGGTCAAAACCTTTCCTGTTCCTGGAACGTGGAAATAGGGTAGGCCCTCAGCACACAAAGGGGGTGAACTGGGAAGACAGATGTCTTCCCTATCTGGACACGCATATTTACCACAAACAAGAGGACTTTCTTGAGGGTAATATTGGGAAGGCCATCAGAGGGGCAAAAGCCAACTTAGAACTCTGGGGATCTCTGCCACTGTCAGTAGCGGGCCGTGTGGCCCTTCTAAAAATAATAACCCTCCTGAAGCTCTTATATTACTTTGGGACCCTACCGATCTGGATCCCAGCAACGTATTTCAAGCAGCTTTGTTCAATGGTCACAGCCTACCTTTGGGGCCAGGGCAGACGTAGGGTGGCACTCAATACACTCATGAGACCAAGAGCAGAAGGCAGCCTGGCGGTCCCAGACTACAAGACCTATTATTTGGCAGCACAATTTGAATGGTTTACGCAGTGGGTAGTGAGGGCCACTAGGGGAGATGAGCTCAGGGAAGATGTTGGGCCGAGATTGGAAGCTTGGGCGGAACCAGGGCTAACTACCATAGAGGACCTATATGAGGAGGGTACCATGATCCCGTTTAATGACCTGCAAACCCGCTTTGACACACCTGGGGGTGATTTCCTACTGTACGCGGCCCTCACTGCCACTATCAGGAAGCACTAGGGTAAGGGACTTACAGAACCACCAACTTTCATGGGCTGCCAATACGTAGTGTTGGCAGCAGGCACTTTTAAAGCATTGGCATGCCTCTATAGACGCATGACACTGGAATCCTTACTCCCCCTGTCTGTCCTGAAGCTCAAATGGGAAACTGATAGAGGGGGGACATCCTGGATAAGACATGGGGAGAGCTAGTGGAGAGGGCCTGGAAGAGCACGAGAATGCAAGGTTTCAATTGTTGCATTTCTATATTTTACATAGAGCATACCTTACCCCAGCAAAACTACACGCATATTTCCCAGACCAATCAGCGGTATGCCCGAGATGTAACACAGAAAGCTCAGATTTTAAACACATGTTATGGGGTTGCCCGTACCTAGACAGTTAGTGGAAGGAGGTAATGACAACATTATCAGACCTCACTGATAGAGAGCTGGATCCAACCATGGCTCGTATTTTGCACTTCTTTCCTCTCACGTCAAAGAACAAAATTACTAGCAAATGTATAGACCTGGGTCTGCTCCTGTCAAACGGAACATCACCACCCATTGGAAGGCAAAACCGGGCCCTAGCATAGCAAAGTGGAAAGCAGAATTCCTAAAGTGGGCAGAATGTGAGGGAGTGATTAGGTTACAAATAGCGATGTGCACCAAGAGTGAAAAGGCCCTGGGGCGGACGAGAACTTGGGAAGAGCTCATTGTGGCACTTACATCTCCCGAAACGGAGGGGGATGACGCATCTGTAGGCCACCCTGTGGCAGCTATGGACTAACACATAAGCAGCTTTAAGATCACTCCGATCTGAAGCCTCATGTTTAGTAGTGGTGCTCGCCAAGCAAGCCAGGTGACACTCAGGGGCAGTAGCCTCCTATACGAATTAGTTTCCCCACGGATATAACAGTTCTATTGGCTTATTACAGTCTGCACTTAAGTGACACGCCTGGGGTGGTGGGGGGGGGGGGGCAAAGGTTGGGGGCTAGGTGGGGATGGGAATTTTCATTGGTTGCAAATACTTATTGTGATGACCATATGGAGTTACTGAAAAGTTGATATGGACATCATATGTTGCTTCAGCTATGCCATAAATAACCTGATTTGCACTGTGACTTTGCTACCTATCTTGGGTATGCAACCGAAACCACTTTTTGGATTTATGGAAAATCAAAAAAAATTGTTTTAAAAAACAAATGAGTCATCCATCGACATAATATATATGACGTATGTAACAAATAAGGCCTACCTTCTCAAATTATGAGATCAAACATTAGTGTAATTCTGTCTTTAAGCTCATGTTCCTCTCCCCCATATCAATATCTGCGTGAAACTATTAATAAAATGTTATGTTATGTTATGTTATGTTATGTTATCAGTTTTGTTGAGCGCGACAGCTGCCCCAGCAACGGGGCGTCCCGGCGTTAAGAACCATAGCATAACAACTGAAGTGGGGGGGGGGGGGGGGGGGGGGGAGAAGACGGGACTACAGAAGTGGAAAGAGGTGCGTTTTTACTGCTTTACGAAAAGCGGACAGATTGTTAAGGCAACGAATGTGGAGGGGCAAGGAGTTCCATAATTTTGCTCCCATTAACCTGAAGGAGCGACCTCCAATACGGCAGAACTTCGTGCGGGGGACCACTACCAGGTGTTGGCCCATGGAGCGAAGATTGCGTTGGGGGGTATAAGGTGTTAGCAGCGATTGGAGAAGTTCGGGCCATCAGTTCTAAGGATTTTAAAGGCGATGGTAAGAGCCTTAAACTGGATGCGAGCCTCCATGGGCACTTTCTCTAAAACAAAAGACAGTCCCTGAATGTCGGAATATACCCTCCGTCAAGGCGCCCCTTACGCTAATAAGGCACAGCTTGACCGGAAGAATACTCTTATACTTCTAACATAGTCCTCAAATTCCACCGGACTACAAAAAATACACACACAGAATACAGTTCAGTTAGGTACTCAAGGTCCAAAAAATAATAAATAAGTCTTGTGGCATTCAACAAATGATCCTTATATTCATATTGAAATTGTGTTGTATTATCATGTAAAATTAATATTGTTATGTACTGTAATGAGATGATTTTTAATAAATTACTGCTTTTAAGATATATGAATATAAGGATCATTTGTCTTAGACCTTATTAGCGTAAGGGGCGCCTTGACGGAGGGTATATTCCGACATTCAGGGACTGTCTTTTGTTTTAGATCACTTCACCCTGTCCCATATTGGTACATAGGGTACCTCCCTTTTTTTCTTGAAGCCTCCATCGGCAGCCAATGGAGCCTCTGTATGGTGGCTCTAGCCGAGCATCTTCTGGGCAGGCCTACAATTGCCCTGGCGGCTGAGTTCTGAATCCGCTGGAATCTGGATATCTCAGCTTTGTTAGCGCCCAGTAAGAGGACGTTCGCATAATCCAGCTGGGCAAGGATGGTGGCTTGGACAATGAGCTGCCTTGTCTTGGGGTCAAAAAAGCCTAAGATGGGGCTAAGGCTTCTCAGCAACCCAATACATGTAGCTGCTACTTTTTTAGTGTGCGACTGGTAATTCAGTGCAGAGTCCAGCCATACTCCTAGGTTTTTTACTAGGGATTTGGGAGGGGGGGTGGGGCCCAACAAAGGGGGCCACCAATGGTCGTTCCAGCCGCTAGTGTTCTTACCCAGGAGTAGCACCTCGGTTTTACCTGCATTTAGTTGTAGACAATTTGCAGTCATCCAGTTGGCGACTGCAGCCAGCCCATCCCTAAATCTTGTGGCAGTGGCAGAGGGCACTTCCGTGAGGGTGATTACCAGCTGGGTGTCGTCAGCGTATGAAACCAGCGTGAGGTTCCATTCTTTGGCCACTGCCGCAAGAGGTTGCATATACACATTAAAAAGGGATGGGCTAAGGGCAGAGCCCTGTGGGACTCCTTGGCCTATCGCATGAGGCTGGGAAATAAAAGGGGGGGCTAACACGCGAAAAGATCTGCTCGTGAGGAATGACCGAAACCATTCCAGTGCCAGTTCACTGATCCCAATGCTTTCCAAGCGGCCCAGTAGGATATTATGGGAAACCGTGTCGAGTGCTGCGCTGAGGTCGAGCAGTATCAGCGCAGCACTCTGACCGGTGTCCATAATCCTCCGGAGGTGTTTTGTGGTGGAAAGAAGGGCAGACTCCGTACTGTGCCCAGGCCTGAACCCGTGTTGGGAGGGGTCCAAGATGTTATTTTTGGCCAAATGGTCAGTGAGTACGGCGTTCGCATGGGCGTCAGCTAATTTAGACACCCACGGGAGCAGTGAAACTGGTCTGTAGTTTTCCGGTTTTGCAGGGTCTAGAGTAGATTTTTTAATTATGGGAGTAACCCAAGCCTGTTTCCAACATGTGGGTACTGTGGCTGATGAAAAGGAAAGATTAAGGAGTTTGGCCAATGACGGTAGGAAGAAGTCCAGCGCTCTTAAAAAGTGGGCTGGTCTCATGGGGTCTGAGGGAGATCCCGATTTCACCTTTCTGCAAATTGTGGCTAGGTTTTCAAGAGAGATAGCTGGTAGAAGGGTGAGCTTAGAGCCTTTGAGAGCCCCATTGGAAGAGCCGGTGCAGACAGAAGGGATATGAGAAAAGGTATTATAGATCTTTCTCACCTTTTCTGTAAAGAAGGTGGCAAGATCATCACACTGTTGAGTGGAGGAGATACACGAGGCCAGGTTGCCACCGTTTTGTAATTTTTGCACCAATTTAAAAATAGTTTTCGTAGGGTTGGGGCTGGACTCAATTTCCTTAGCATAAAAAGAAGCGCGAGCCATGCGTATAGCTTTGTGGTATAGCTTGAGTGTGGCCAGATAGCATGTTTTCTCCTTGTCCCTATAGTCTTTCCTCCAATGGCGTTCAGCTTTTTTACACTCTTTTCTAAGCTTTTTCAAATTCTCATCATACCATGGATTAGAGGGGGTACTCCGTCCTCTAGTCCATTTGGCTGGTATGATAGTGTCGAGTCCCTTAGTGATCCACTCTTGGAAAGCAGCGTATGACATATTGATGTCACTTGCAATATCCAGATTGGGTTCACCTAAACTGGCAGGGAAGTCCATACTATGGAGTTTGTGCCAGGGCCGATTAAAACGGGAGACGGGCAGCGCTTTTTTGGGTTGAGTGGCGGTCATGATCACAAATGTGACCAGAGAGTGGTCTGTCCATCCCATAGGTTTAGGGGGGTCCACCTTCACTTCCAGAATATTAGTAAAAACCGGGTCGAGTAGATGGCCAGCAGAGTGAGTAGGGGATAGTATACGAGGGGTCAGCAGTAGAGCAGTAAGGTCTGCTAGGAGATTGCCAATGGTCGGATCCTCGAGGACGTCAAAATATTGTTATAATTGCAACCCTCCCAATAGACGTAGTTGTAATAAATCAGGTGTTCTATATTACCACTTTAAACTTCCATTTTCAAAAGTAAGCGCAAAGAAAGAATTCTAAACCTCATATATTCTTCAGCACTCCCTGAATTTAAATCCAAAACCATTTCAGTTGATTCTAGCAGCCAGCGGTCTCTCATCAAAAGAGTAGATACCAATTCATGTGTGCTAGAGCTAAAAATGAAAGAATGTCGAGCCAAATTATGAAAAGCTCTTCATAAGCTAATTGCATACTTCCTTCCACACTTCCTGAACTTAGGTAAAAGAAATATCACATCTAAGTGTTTCACTCTTCACCCTAACCTTATCTACAAAAAATGTGGGCTTCTTACCAGTAATTCGGCCTAGTAAGCGCATATCCTGCCTCCTCTCAAACCAATACAATCGCCATTGTGTTTGCTCTATTTATACCCTAATGGTACTTCCTGGGAATATTAACACGCTGTCTGACCCAAAAGTAAAAAATCCTTTGCACATGAAAACAGAAGAAATCCTGCTCCTTATCCCTCACATAACTCAAAGTAAAGTTTACTAGACACCATTCAAACAATTAAACAAAACACGTATTTTAAACCCAAACCATTTTCTTGCAACAAATGTTTACGCATGAAAAAACCTATTCACGCATACCAGAAAAAAACACTTATCTAATCCCGCTCTGTGTGCCAAAACATGTAATGCAAACTCTTCATAAAAACAACTTAGCCACTAGAAATGTGACAAAATACTCCAAACTGAAATTATTTTAATATTAGAAGGATTGTAAAGTGGACGAAAAAGCACAGAATTATTTTTTTTTTTAATCAAGAGTATTTCTACTGACCCCATTTCTAAATCTCAATCCATTAGCAGCAAATTCTACATCTGTATTAAACCTAATCGAAGGAGGCCAGCACGATTACTATTTAGTTATAATAACATATCATGCACATCAAGGTATTAAAGTTCTTTGGTGGATTTTATTGTGAAAGAAGAGTTCTATATCTGTAATTAGGCCTCAAGACCGTTTTTAGGTCTCGCGTGGCGTACTGCGCATATGCGCAGTCGAGCTCGCAAGATTTGATGTTTTTAGGAGAACTTCACGAGCTAGGGTCAAGCCCCGCCCCTCTTCTCCATTGGCTGGCCTCTTAAACGGTGGCCAGCCATTGGAGAAGAGGTCCTAGTGACTTTCTTCTTTCTCTTTATGCCCCGTCCTTTTCAGATTGGGTTCTGTAGACGTGGGAAGGGAGCTGGGGACACTCTCTATGCTGGGAACAGGTGCCGCAACAGTAAGAGGCTGACCAGTATGCTTCTTTAGACTAGGTTTTATTTTTAAAGTAAGCCTTGTCTGATAAGTAAGTCTCTCCCTCGCAAACTCCAGGTTGTCCGTGGTGATGGTGTGCGCTACACGGGAGGCTCTGGGCGCTGGTTGTCGTCAGGGTGGCGTATTCCCGATTACAGCGATGGTGTATCCAAGGGAAAAAGAAGACGGACAGAGGAAGGCCGTTAGACGCTAGTCTGATACTAATCTGCACCCAAGGGGACCCAGTGATTGTGCAGGAACACCGGTGTAGTATTGCAGACACACTCGTGTTTCTGGTGCTCAGGGGAGGAAGGAATGAGGTGAGGAATAGAGGAGGGGAGGGGAGGGAAGGAAAGGGTCACGGGAAACGGGAAGCGGGTCGGAATGAACACAGAGGAAAGCTACGTACGGGGAATATTCACACTATTTACACGGGGGCACTCTTTCTCCCCACCCAGGCCGCCCAACGCCGCCGTACCTGAGCAAGCCACACTCCTCCCTCAGGAGTGTGGCATGGCGGAACACAGGGTCGTTGGCCTCCTGGCTCTCCTCCGCTCTCGGCTGCTCCGTTTCCTCCTTACTCTCGTGGCTCCTCCGTCCGGTTCTCCTCGCAATCTCCTTCCCTCGATCCGTCGGTGACGTCACACGCCGCGTATAGGGCTTCCCCCGTTTTCAACCATCCAGGGGTGTTCACGTCAGTAGTAGGAGGGGCCTCACCGTAGTTGTCGTACGCCCACTTAAAGGAACCAGTGAGCGCTTCCTCATCCGATTCCTGTTGCAGGTTCCACTCATCCCGCGATATGTCCGACTGTAGGGCAGAAGGGGAGGTATCATCAGGGGTCCACCAGTCTTCCCGGCCACCCGTCCCGACCCCGTTACAGGTTCCTTGACTTACTGCTGAAGAAAAAGGTTTCTTATCTTCTTTTTGGTCCAGATGGCCCCATGAAGAAGATAAGGAACCTTTTAAGTCAGTAGGAAGTCCGGGAGCCCAGTCTGAAAAGGACGGGCTAAAAGAGAAAACTCGAGTCATGGAGACAGCTTGTTTAAAGAAGTTGCAAAACTTTAAGCGATCAGTTTCATTGCTTTGCAGAGCTACACAGTAACTGTAAACAGTCACGGAGCGGGATGAAAGCGGACGACAGTTGAGTGACATTGGAGTCGCCGTATCCCACCCACCAGCTCGGTTTTGCCGGAGACGCTCTAGCCGTTGAGGCGACTCTCTATTGCACCGCTCTTTCGTTGTTCTAGTCTGGTAGACGCTCTATCTCCTGTTTGCATCTTCTCTATTGTTTCCGCGGCCGGTCTACCCTCCTTGACTTGCTCTTCCGGTCCAGTGCACTGTGGGAGCAGTCATGGTGTCGCGTGTCCTCTAGTGCTGTGTCCGTAGTGTGGGTGCCCTCCGCGTGACACCAGCCGCCGCCTTGATCAGAGGCTCCTTCGCCACCCTGTGCTGGGTCTGAACGGCTCTCAAAGTCCAGGTGAGGCCTGGGGAGGGGGTCACCCACTGTGGAAGGAGACGTCAATGACAGGAGAGGTGCTCACTGGTGCGTATGAAACACGCGAGGGAGAAGGAGATGGTGGCTCGTCCGCATGGGATGCAGAAAGAGGATTGCTGAGGTTCTAGCCTAACCTTAGGCGGCCACAGCACTATTGGCCTGGTCGTGGGATGAGTGATGAAGCAATTCAACCACTCCTGCCTGTTTGGACTACAACATGTGGTTGTATGGGACTTGTAGTTTTTGCTTTTAAAATTGAAAGTGTGGCTAATACCACGTTGCGAAGTACTGTCTTTTGTCCAAAAAGGAACGACATGTAAGAAGTATCACACGTGCCGTGGTGCAACTTTGCAGCTTCTAGTAAGGTGGAGGTTACTAGGTAGTAGTAGGGCCACTATGAGACATGCTGCAGTGGGTAGGAAAGGCCTGGCTTCCTAAATCGGTGAAGTTATACACGGGTAGCATTCTAAAGATGATACTGAAGGTTCGCGGACGTGGTCAGTGCCATCTAGGTCAGGCAGTAGGAATACTGCAAGTTATTCTTTGGAACCTGGTATTCCAGAAATGAGATGGGTGTGTCGCTTTGGTTTTCAGACCAGTTGTTATTCTTATTGCATGGTTTTTTTCCGTACTACAATTGCCGATATTTTCCGGACTTCTTGGTGTATTAAATTCTTGTCAGGCTGCTGTCTGTTATTGTGGGTTTGCAAAAAAGACGAGGGGCTTGGGGCCAAAATACTCAGGCAGAAGCCGGGAACAAGCAAAACGCAACAAAACCAAATATGCTGCCTACTGGATAAACAATACGGGTATAACTCCTGTATATTTTGAAGCGCTATTAAGTCGCAACTGAGCATTGTGATTCAAACATTGCTCGTACCACTACAATAATTATCTGAAAAGACCTACAATTTATACAAACTGTGTGTGTGTGGGGCTCTGTGTGTGTGTGGGGCTCTGTGTGTGTGTGGGGCTCTGTGTGTGTGTGGGGCTCTGTGTGTGTGTGTGTGGGGCTCTGTGTGTGTGTGTGTGGGGCTCTGTGTGTGTGTGGGGGGGGCTCTGTGTGTGTGGGGGGGCTGTGTGTGTGGGGGGGGGGCTCTGTGTGTGTGTGGGGCTCTGTGTGTGTGTGTGTGGGGCTCTGTGTGTGTGTGTGTGGGGCTCTGTGTGTGTGTGGGGGGGGGCTCTGTGTGTGTGGGGGGGCTGTGTGTGTGGGGGGGGGGCTCTGTGTGTGTGGGGGGGCTCTGTGTGTGTATGTGTGTGTGTGGGGCTCTGTGTGTGTGTGGGTCTGTGTGTTTGTGTGTGGCATTTGCGAGAGATTAAGCTATTGACATTGTAAATGACAATGCCATTTATTTATCTGTTTTCAAAACCAAAACAAATAAAACTTTTGTCATTTACAATGCCAATAGCTCTAACTTTTGCAAAGGCGAGACCGTTGCATTGTAAAGGCTTGTTAGTTTATCAATCCAGAATGTTTCTTTCAGTCTCAGGACATGTTCCAAGTCCCTTCTTCAACGATTTCATTTTAATGCGTTCTGTGCCTGTATATTTCAATCCATCTTTCACTGAAAGATCATGTTTTTTAATCAAGTGGGTGACCAGTGGCTATCTAGTATCCCCTTTCACAATAGCACAATTTGCTTCCTTTTAGTAGACCCAACATATCTCAAATCACAAATGCATACATTAAAATAAATGCAGAATTTGGTGTTACAGTTGAAGAAAGGGGTTATTGTAAATGTCCCGTTTCCATCATGATTATCAAACTCTTTAGTTTCATCTGCCACAAATTTGCAGCAATTACATGATCCACACTTGTAACATCCTGTAGGATAGGCTGGAAGCCATCTATTGTCACTGTTTACGTTCTTCAATTGATATCTAATTGTATCACCAGGACTTATAGATCCTTCAAAGAAGGAGCCTTTTTATAAGACAGGAGATTTATCAGAGATATATTTCCTGACCGCATCATCCAGAAGTAGCACAACCCAATGTTGAACTATGGTGGCATATAGAAACTTTATGTCCATACTGAACATAGTGATAAAGCTCACTTATTCTTCTTTGTGGACACCTATAGGTTAATATGATTTCAGCAAACTCAGTCAAGATACACCCTAAGCTCTCCTTAGTTCTTTCTCTAGGTTATCTATTGGGTACCCCATGTTCTAGAAATCTAAGATGATCTGTTCCCCATTATTATATTCGGACTCAGAGCTAAAGTTTCTACGTGCCCCAAGGAACTCCCCATTAGGTATACTCTCCTTCTCCTTCTGGGTAGGTATACTCTCCTTCTCCTTCTGGGTAGCATGCAACTACGTGTTAACAGTGGGGGTTTCCAAAATATACGCAAGAGCAACATTTTTTTCTTAACATATAATTCTGCATCCAAAAATACGATCTGCTCTCTATGATATTTTAAGCTCAGAGTCACATTAAATGTTTTCTCATTCAACTATTGAGGGTACTCAAGTTGTTTAAAAAATAAATGTTTAATTTTTACTGTCACTACTGTACCATCTGGAAGGCATTTAAGACTGTGGCCAGGGATTTTGTGCAGGCAGAGACCGGGAGGCATAGGAAGGCAAAGCAAGCTCAAGTTGATGGCCTAGAAACTGAGATTCGTGACTTAGAATGCTCTAGGGGGGGACACAGGAGCAGGAAAAGAGACACAAACTAAGTCTTAAAGAAAAAGAACCAATAGATGTGTTAACTGACCAGGCGAGGTCACATGCCCTTGCTACGCATTGACTTTTGTGTATTTATCTGTCGCTTGTATGTTCAACTACCAACAATTGCTATGTGCTATTTCATTGTCAACAGAGCCTGTTATCTTAATAAAAAGGTTTTCCAAAATCTTTTTTTACTGTCACTAAAGATATGAAGGATTGCTCTAGTTGAATAATGGAAGAAAGGATTGAAGTAATTCAGAATATATATTATATGCTCTTCTGATTTCATAATTTTGATATTATTATGATGTTTTGTTTCAGCATTCCAAAAATTTAAGAATATTACAACTTTACAGCCCTGAAAAAGAGGATCGCACCTCGAAACATGTATTGGCTATGTAGGCTGATTGTGAGGAATCCAATGGAGTATGATTAAATTGAAGAATAGGGTTTTTTGATCTTACTGGACTTGATTCGCATTATGCTATATCATCCTATCAACTACTATATGTGAAGAACAGTAAGATATATTCTTACCTCCACATAGGGCGAAAAAAATGTAAATCCCATACCTTCACAACATAAGGTGGCCAAATTTGGCAAGTTCTCTGGACGCAGTTGCCAGCCACCAATGTTGTGTGTGTGTGTGTGTGTGTGTGTGCGTGCGTTACAGTAGTAGTCTTGGTTGTCAGAAAGGCCCGCATGTTATGGTCTAATGTTTTGAAAATGAACTGAGCCTTATTTGGGCTGGCAATAATGACTCTCAGAAAAGCTTACAGGGCTTGTGCCATTGGTGCGTATAAAGCAGAACAATAAACATAATAGTGGCTGGTTTTGCACCCTTGTGATGGATGTCTGCTGCATCTCTGCAGCACACGTTAAATACTAGCTACCTCCAAATCAAACTTACTATACGTCTCTTGGAAAGTTGGTCTTCTCCGTGCTGATACTAAAGAATCTGATTACTAAAAGTAAGGTGAACTGTGGAACTTTGGCGCATCTAATCTTACTTTTTGCTTTCATGATTGCATCTTTTTCTTTGTGATGTAGACTAGTATTGTGCACTGGTGTTCTTCCCCTTCCCACTTTCCTTTTAACTGTGTACATTTGCATCATTGAGATGTTTTACTGGGTTTCATTTTTCTCTCTGTGGTAATGATATTTTGATTCTTCTCAAGGTAGTCAGACAACCCCCCTTATCTCAGCACACTGAAGCCCTGTTTCCTTTCGATGCACTTTGGCTGCAAAACAATTGTCCAGAACTCAGTCAGAGGTACATTTTCAATTGAAGGGTAGATTCGATCTTGCTAGCATCCAAAATGCTTGCCTCACATGCACCTTACTGGCTCCCTGTGTACTTAAAGATCCACTTGGTCTGTATAATTGCCTTTATGAGGCTAACTGGAGAGATCTTTTGCTGGATACCATCCAATCAGAAAACATTGTTCGTGACTGCCTTGATTACATCAAATTCCACGAATACAGATCTGCCATAAATCACAAAACTATGGGCCTGATTACGATGGTGGGTGGACATAACGTTATTGAGGATTGGGACCGCCCGACAGGCTGTTGGCGGTCCCGACATAGATATTATGATTCCATGATGGTATCTTTTGCATGGTGGTGGGTGCTGCTGGTTGCCACCCCTGCCACATTTCAAAAAGGGACAATTTACACATCACTGCACTACGTGGCAGGCACTATGCGGTGCCTGCCACATAGTGCAGGGATCTGTAGGGGTGCTCCCTAGGTGCCCAGCAGGTCCCATGTCTGGAGTCCAGGGGGCACAATACATGCCCTCAATGTCCCTTTTCGCCAGCCTTTTCATGGCAGGTTAACCGCCATGAAAAGGTCGGTGGAAAGGGACATGGCAAGCACTGCGAATATGGTAGGGACTACAAGCCCTCCACTGCACTGGGGGGCTCAAGGAGCCCATCGGATGAGTGGCAGTCAGACTTTCTGACCGCTGTCACCCCGCCAACCATTGTGATATTTCGGGCGGGAAACATGTCTCCGCCGTCATAATCGGCCCCTAAATCCCTTAATGAGCACATTATCACCCACATTCAATTGCAACTGCTTAACACAGTTCTTGTGATCATGTTTGTATCTGGATTGATAGTCTCTCTACAGTTCCGGCAAAACCCCTTCATCTACCTTCATCTTCCTCCACGATATGCTTACACTCAGCCAAGCAGGGTTCAATTTTGTGTTCCCAATCCTACCTCTCATACTAAAAACAAATATTTGGAGATTATACTGTTTGGAGTATTTCAGTGCGCCCACCACAACTCTCAAAGCACATCAGATAAGCGTATTCTGACAGCAAACACTCCATGAACACCCAACTTAACTATTCTATTCATGCTTCAGCAAGACCATTCACTTGTGGTAAGCACAACCCCGTTCTGAGATGCACTATTGAGACTTTTCAGGGACTCCTGCATCTCTTAGGAAATAAATTGAACCCCATTGTAAGTGACAAGGTAATTATGAACAACTTCCCGGGAAAACTCGTCCTTGAGAAAAACGCCAACTCTCTGCTCTAGTCAACTCACCCACTTTGGCACCACTCATCTTGATGAATAGTCCATCAGCGATGTAGAATAACGTTCACTGGGAGGTAACAACTAGAAAGGATCCATGAAGTTCAAACCAATTTTTTCCAGGACTTTTCAAGGCTCGCAAAAGGATACATAGGTGATTTAAATGCTGTTTTGTTATTGTCGTTCCTTGTACACAGATTGTAGTCCTTGACGACTCCTACACCTGTCGGTCCAGCACTGGCCACCAATATATCTCTTTCCCTACCCTTGGTCAGGTTCCTTCCAAGTTAGCCATTCATTTGCCAGGTTGATTACCTTCTCTTTCAAGCCGATGGTGAAAATTACTCTTGTCCCTCTGAAAAGGTCCTCTTCAGACCAACTCAACTCTTCTCTCACATTCCAGAAACCTCTCATGGTCTCTGTAAGATCCTTACATTCAGGCCATCCTGTAAAAATTAATTATTTAAACGTCTTTGCATCGACATCCTTTTCCCTCACTCATTCTCACCAGTGGCATTCTCACGTACTCAACAGACTGGACTCAGATTATATACCTCTCAATAGGCAGATGAGACAGACAGTCTGCTACCTAGTTTTTGACACCTGGAAGATGCTCCCTTTGGAAGTTAAATTCACTCAGTCCCTCCATCCATCTTCTAATCCTGGGAGTAACATCATTCTTCCTGGTGGAAATTATCTGGATAAAAGTATATAGTCAGTCCTAACCACAAAAGGCAACCTCCACAATAAAATTTGCAATGTTTAAATGGCCATGCACAAGCCACCGCTTCGCTCTCAATGACCAAATAACTTTCCCTGGGCGCTTTGAGAGGACTTGTTACTAAGGCCACAGCCCGTTTCTCAGCATCCACTACCTGTGAGAAAACAACTCCAAGTCCACTGAGACTTAATCCATAGTTAACACTGTTTTCCTCTACACATTAAAATGGCCTAAGAATTGCTCTCATAGGTCGGGCCACACTTGTAAAGTTAGCAATAAGCCTGGGGAATAGAATTCTGCTAACCCTAAGATAGATCTTACGTGGTCTTTATGCTGAAATGGTGGTACTTTCACAGTGTGTTTAACTAGTTCTAGCTTAGGTTTGATACTTTCTCCAGATGTAGTGTGACCAAGGTATGAGACTGCAGTAGCATGGAATTGCACATTTCCTTCATGAGTGTAAGACCAGCCTTAGCCAATCTAATCAGAACTGATCTCAAAGTGCTGTCATGTTCTATCATGTCCTTACCAAAAGGTCTCGAATAAATGGATATGAGGAATGTTATCTAACACGTTCTTCATTATCCTGTAGAAGCAGGCCAGTGCCAACCTAAAGGGCATTCTCCTAAAATGGTAGACACCCGGCAACGTAACAAAAAAACGTAAGAAGCCGCGGATCCCTACCTAAACAATTTGTAAGACATGAAACTAAAAAAAAATACATTAACTACAGGAGCAAGTTAACATCAAAGAAATACACAAATGATGTACTATTTTTGTTAACTCACAAACAAAAATGGAAATTTCAATTTCAGTGGGAATGTTGGACCTTTTCAAAGTGTGCTTTTATTCTTAAAAGACGAAGTGATATAATAGGACTCGAGCATATCACTTTCTTTTCTGCTCTTTATTCAACATCTCTTTTTTAGGGCTTACTTATGCTTCAAGGAAGCCACCAATTGTCTACACTACTGTTTCCTGTACTTGAGCTTCTGCAAGTTCATTTTTGGTCTCCCAATTTCAAATCCCTTCGCTTCTAAAAAGTGTTTTACAAATATCAATTTTACATTCTGTTTTGGTATGTGTGTATTCTTTATTAATCTACTAATATTTATTTTTGTACATAGTCACTGACCCACTGAGTAGGTATTGTGGACCCGCAGTGGGGCGTGGACCACAGGTTAAGAATCGCTGATCTAGAACATCTTTGCATCACCTAGAACAGACAGTGTCTCAGAAATGTTGGGTAATGACTGACTTTCTATCCAAATGTGTTTATTTATGTCCGTGAGATTAACGCAAATTCCTAAATGCTTGCCCTCGTCACTAGGTGCCAATATGACAGGTACAAGCCATTCTGAAGACTCCGTCTCTTCAATGACCACCTCCTCTGACTGTGAATTTCTTTCTTGAGCGGTTCTAACATGAGATTAGTAACCTTGTGAACACATGGAATGGCATTGTTCTTTCAAATAATCTTATGCTCAAAATCCTTCAAAATACCCAAACTGTTGATGAACACCTTAAGGAAGCTTAAAAAATATCCATATGGTCATGCTCTTCAAACACTGACTTGACTTGTTAAATTAGGGTTTGATGGTGCATTAGGGTCTCTGCATACCATCCATATACACAGCGAAGGCCAGTCATCAGGTGTTGTTGTTCCTGTAATGATTAGGAATTTGTTGAATGCCACTGTCAGTCAGTCAGTCAAGTACTTTTATTCGATAACTTAAAATCAAAAAAAGACACTGGTAAAATTATTACACATATCTATAAATCCAGCAAACCTTACATTAAAAATGTCACACATTCAAAAAGCATTAAAATGTCATTATAATCCATCTCTGTACGGTTATTACACTTAGAAAATTCCATACACTATATACAGTAAAATTTTCTTATAGCTCCTTCTTAAATAAATAAACCACACTTATATTCATAAACTGACTACGCCCCCTGTATGACCTACTCTTTTCTTCAGTTTGTTAATCCGCTCTGCAGCCACTAGGAAATTTGCTACATGAAACGTGATCCGCGCACTACTCAACAGTTGTAAATAAAAAAGTGCCGGCCTGAGCTGCACAAACCCCGCTTCCATTAACACAGGTAACAAATACTTTTTCCTGATGTCTGCGTAAAATTCGCAAAACATAAAAAAATGTAGGGTATCCTGTAAGGAAAAATTGTCGCACTTACAAGGGTCGGCATTATCTGGTGTTCCTCATTTAGGGAAATCTCCCAAAGTGAGGTGGAATATATTAAATCCATATCTTGTTAGCAGGTACCGATGGAAAGGGCGAGTTACTAACTTCAAGTAAGGCTGAATGCCAGGTGAGCTCACTAAGCCAAAGTTCACTCTTACCATAGTTTTTCTCAGCTCTAGTTCCTCCCTTTCGGATGTAAGAACGTTTACCATGGCTGTTTTAATTGAAACTACATATTCTTTCTTTATAGTTTCAGGGGCCAGAAAAAGCCCAGGCCGAAGTTTTTTAAATGTAGTATAAATGTATGCCAGCCACGGAATTTTACCAGCATTATCCAGAGCTAAATAATCCCTTATGATCATATGGTTCAATGATATCTCCGGGTTAAGCCAGATCTTAAGCCAACATGTCAGCGGGCTATTTTCAGTGTGTCAGATACATAACCCAGCCCCAACTCTGTGTGGATAGAAAAAGTAGGGGTAGACTGTGGTACAGATAATAAGGTTCTTCGAAATTTATTTTCTACCACTTGAATATGATGTTCTTGTGAGCTGTACCCCCAAATCTCCGAGCCATACGTCGCTATAGCTAGACACTTGGCCTTATACACCTTCAGAATAGCTTCCATAGGTCTAGCCCCTAATCGTTTTGTAAAGCCCATAAGGGCAGAGGTAGATCTAGCAAATACATTTCTTTTATGTTTCAGTTGTGGAACCCAGGACCCTTTATCATCAAATAGGAGCCCTAGATAGGTAAAAATGGGGACCCTTTTAACCTTGTCTCTACCACAGAAAAAGCTTTTCATTTTTTTCTTTCTGCTTTGTTCCCCCACTATCATTACATGGGATTTTTTTGCATTTATTTTCAGATCTAGTGACTCCATGAATTTGCCGAACATATCCAGCAATTTATTTAGTCCAACACCAGTGCGAGCCAATAAAACTACGTCATCCGCGTAAAGGAGAACTGGAATAGCAATCTCTCCTGCATGCGGGACGTCTAGTGTAGCACCCTTCCGGGCAGGTTCTAATGCATTTATGTAGAGCGTAAAAAGGAGGGGTGCCAATATGCAACCCTGCCTAACCCCTCTTTCTGAATTAAAATAGCTAGTGCATCTCCCTTCCTGGGTGACTCTAACAGTGGCAATGAAGGTCAGCCAAAAATTTGACTAAGGCAGGGTCAATGCCTATGTTCAGTAAAATTTGTCACAGCTTCGACCTGTTAACCAGGTCGAAAACTGTGGAGAGATGTAAAAACCCCATATAGTGGGATTCCTTTTTAGCTACAGTGTATTTGCTAATAAGAAGCTGCAGATTAAGACATTGATTTAATGTGCTTCTTTGAGATCTAAAACCGTACTGGGTGTTGGACAGGACCTCTCTCTCCTCTAACCATTCTGTCATTTTTGCCAATATTACTCTGCCTAAGATTTTCACAGCGGAGTCAATCAGGGAGATAGGCCTGTAACATGATGGATCACCTCTTTGTCCCTTTTTAAAAACCGGAATAATAATTGATTTAGACCAGGATACCGTGGATAAATTTGTGCCTGAGGCGTTAAAAACATTTGTCAATATCCTGGCCCAGAATTTAAGAAAACCTTTAAAAAGGTCTGCTGGGACCCCATCCGGGCCCGGTGCTTTATTCTTCCTTGTCTCCATAATAGCTCTTTCCACTTCAGTCTCATGAAACACCATTGCAGGGGCTAATTCTATGTTCAAAATCGCCTCTTGCGGTCTCTCTGCCCTCTGAAGTCCATAGATGTTCTCAAAGTGAGCTATCCACCGGTCATCAGGGATATTACAGTCTAGTGGGGAGTTTTCTTCATCAGAAAAGAAGGACTCATTAATAGTCAACTAAAATTTCCCACTGTCCCTCAAGACCTCCGGGGACAAAAGTTTATCCCAGGCATCTTCTTTAATCTGGTTTTTCCTGACCCTAATGGCCTGTTTATAGGTCTTCCTTAATATTGTGATTTGCTCCCTATTTCTAGGGCATACTTTCAGAGCTTTAAGCAGAGCTGAGTGTGCCCTAGAGCAGGCGCTATCAAACCATCTTTTATCTTTATTAATTATAGGGCTAATTTTAGTCGTCAGATGGGTGTTAATTTGATTACAGATAGCATCAAAAGCCCCCACTATCATAGTACTTGGTGCAGCAGTATCCAAACAAATAGCAACCTCACTTTCTACTTTAGATAGGACTTCCGTCGTGAAAGTTTCTGGGACAACTTTTGTCCATTTTAGTCTCCTGCCCTGGTCTTTTGATATCACGTCACGCCTCACACTCGCGATCCTTGCTTCTTTAAAGTTTAAGTGGGCCCCCGGGACCAACTCTAATATCACGGGGTTATGATCACTGAAAGCAGAGGTCCCCACCTTATATATTAGCACTCTGGTCAGTACTAGACCTGACATAAATATGTAGCCTATAACTGTGTCCGACTCCTTTCCTTTAAAAGTAGGAGCCCTTGGACCTCCTAGGGTGCACCCAGATTCAAAAAGGTTCGTGGTGGCCAAAAGGTTCTCCAGGGCCTCCCCTTGCTTGGTGTGTTCAAAATGCGTGTGAACCGAACATGGGGGTCCTTCAAAGTTATCAAAAACACACACTTGACCACATGGATGAATATTAAAATCACCCATAAGAATGATCTCAGAGCTCGGATATTTAGCTCTATATGAAGATAAAAAATCCTCTAAGTGAGTTAAAAATTGATTTTAAAAATCCCTCTCAGATGAATTATAAAAATAAAAAAATAAGTTTTGCAGTTTGTGGCAGTGATATCTCCACAGCCAAGCAGTTCTGGCAACCTGCATCAATCTGTTTTAATGAGCCACTTAATTTCAAAGAGAACAAGCATTGGAAATGCAATAGGTCTCGCATTAGAAAAGTTGGAGCTATTGGTCTTGCAAACGACAAATATTTTATTTATTTGTTGCTTTTTAAAATAGCTAAATTGATAGCTTTGTCATTTACAATGCCAATAGTTATAACTTTCGCGAATGTGACACCTATAGCATTTGGAATGCAACATGATTTGTATTTACGTGACTTAAATGGCAGCTCTGGTCGTTAGGCCACATCTCTAGAGAGCAGGAGAGTGCAGCAGGGGAATCTCTGAAAGGTCCCGTGTTGGAGAACTTTCTGCTCCCAACTGGCTAGATGGGCATAAAGAAGACGGTCATCAACACTTGAAGATAATAAGTCCTTCAACTCCTCTGGTGCAGCCTCTGAGATGTTTTAAATTGACTTAGAATCTCTGTCTAGTGATGATAATTTTTAGGGGATTTTCAGCTTATTGCCTTCTGACTGTGCGAGCCACATGATGCTGTGATTGAAACTTATATAATTTTTTTAACTTATTCTACAGAGTATGACCGAGTTGCATAACAATGAACGAACATATAGAATAACTCAGTAGTACTATCTGAACTCTGCCTTCCTGCTCTTAAGTGTAACAGACAAACACCCTCTGTGTGCTTCACTTCCAGGATTCACCCTGAATTTAACAAGTGAATAGCTTTAAATAAATGCAGCATCCTAAGCACTGTGATTTGCAGAGCCAAATTCTATGCTCTGTACAGGGTGTTGTATTAACTATTACAACGCAAATCACTTTTTGTTACCCATCTGTTTCATATCTTAGTTTGGCTAGCCAGTGTTGTCCATAGTAAGATTGGACCTAGCCAAGACCCTGTTGAAATGGAATTGCAGGGTTTAGGTGTACAAGTTCACTTTTCAGCAGTTGTGATGCTGGTGAAGCAGCCTTTAGTGCTGTTATGATTGTTTTAGTGGTCTGCATTCTACCAGTCTTAAAGGTGATCTCTTCAATCAGATGTTCTTGTTGACCCTGCATTTTCTGTCTGTGCTTCTATGACCAAAAGAGACGGAGAAACCCCTTTTCTTTATGAGTTCTTGAGAGCACCGCACGTCACCACATGAACACTAAACAGTGTTAGACTAAACGTCTGAGCTGAAGAACTGTTCTAGCGCAGCATGCCAGATGTTTAGGCTCTTGTGCAGTACCTTCCGAGTTGCTGCCTGTGTTGTTGTGAGTCTTACTTTGAAATTCATTCTGAAAAGTTTAGCCTTTAAAACATTCTTTTTGTAAAGCTTACGTCTGGAGGTTCTACTCTAAGAGGGCATTGCTGTGGGGAGGGGGGAGGAGAAATACGGCACGGCCGCAGCAGGCGGCGGAGCGGGGAGAGCGGCTATGGGGGCTCTTTATCTTCTCAATGTAGCTGCAGCTACCTGAGAGCTCTCGCGATTAGAGACATGGGTGCAAAAGCAGGGAAACGCCCAATCAAGTGAAATCAGACAAAAGTGGGCGCATCCGGAGAGTTGGGAGGGGGATGTGAAAAGAGACTTATCTGATGAGGAGTGACTTTTTAGGTCTCGTAGCGAAAACACAGCTGTGTCTCGCCAGAGATCTTTTGTTGCCGACTGTGCTTCCCAGGAGACAGTGCCGGCCGCGCGCATCGCCTTGGAGGCGATTTGAAACTGGAACGCGCGCTGTGGCCAGGCGCTGTCTCCTGGGAAGCTCAAGCACCACACACGCATGCGCATACACACAGACACACACACAAGCGCCCACGCACATACATACATACATACAGAGACACCCCCCCTCACACATACACACACGCGCGCACACACACACACAAGTGCGCCGAGGCCCCCCCACCCCCGCCGTCACCGTCGCACACATACATACACACACGAGCATACACACACACACACAAGTGCACCAAGCCCCCCAGCCTTTTGGAACTTACCTGGCCAATGTCAGGGACTCTGCTCTCAGCACGCGGCGCCCACCTCCTGCTGGCGCGGCCCTGGGGCTCTACACCGCTCACAGGAGCCCCGGGCCGCAAGACGCATTGACTCCGCCTGCCTCCTCTTCCGGTCTGGACGTGGCCCCGCCCCCGTCACAGGCGACCGTGCCTGACTTCCGGGGCGGCCGTGGCAGGATTCCGGGGGCATTTTAATAGCAGCCTTGTAGTATCGTAGCAATTATACACGAACAGAGGAAGTGATTTTTATATACATGTTTATTTAAAAGTATAAGTAATGCGCTTGCGGGGAAGAAAGCAGATGTCGTGAGGAAAGTCGCAGCATTCCTCATACAGTGCCACTGACGTCATTTAAGTAGGAAACCAACATTCTAAATTACGTGTGGCCAACAGCCAATAAGAACTGGACTCCCGCAATGAGAACTAGACCTACAACATCTCCCTTTCTTAAATGAACAGAAATACATCAATGCATGGTCCTCCAAGTGCTGGGAACTATGGGAAAAGTGCACGACCTAGATCGGATGCTAAGACACATCGATGAACCACGGGGTTTGGGGTTAAAAGGCAAAGAGGTGGTGGAGGTAATGCAGATGTCACCAAAAGTGTTAGATCCTAAGACAACATTTGAAAAGTGAATTGCACTGCTATTATCTAACCATTTACAGTCTTCACCTTATACTTCAGCTGTTGATTGAAGATAATATTATCTGAGATGCTCACATTAACAATCATTGAATGGGTGTGGGTATACGGAAAGGAATATGCAGGTACAGTGAATAACACACGGACACCACCACTGCCATGCACACACGGACACCACCACTGCCATGCACACACGGACACCACCACTGCCATGCACACACGGACACCACCACTGCCATGCACACACGGACACCACCACTGCCATGCACACACAGACACCACCACTGCCATGCACACACGGACACCACCACTGCCATGCACACACGGACACCACCACTGCCATGCACACACGGACACCACCACTGCCATGCACACACGGACACCACCACTGCCATGCACACACGGACACCACCACTGCCATGCACACACGGACACCACCACTGCCATGCACACACGGACACCACCACTACCATGCACACACGGACACCACCACTGCCATGCACACACGGACACCACCACTGCCATGCACACACGGACACCACCACTGCCATGCACACACGGACACCACCACTGCCATGCACACACGGACACCACCACTGCCATGCACACACGGACACCACCACTGCCATGCACACACGGACACCACCACTGCCATGCACACACGGACACCAGCACTGCCATGCACACAGACACCACCACTGCCATGCACACACAGACACCACCACTGCCATGCACCACATCACTCGGGGGCACCGCCACATCACTCAGGGGCACCGCCACATCACTCAGGGGCACCGCCACATCACTCAGGGGCACCACCACATCACTCTGGGGACACCACCACATCACTCTGGGGGCACCACCACATCACTCTGGGGGCACCACCACATCACTCTGGGGGCACCACCACATCACTCTGGGGACACCACCACATCACTCAGGGACACCACCACATCACTCAGGGACACCGCCACATCACTCGGAACCACCGCCACATCACTCGGGGACACCACCATATCACTTGGGGACACCACCACATCACTTGGGGACACCACCACTTCACTCGTGGACACCACCACATCACTCGTGGACACCACCACATCACTCGGGGACACCACCACATCACTCGGGACACCACCACATCACTCGGGGACACCACCACATCACTCGGGGACACCACCACATCACTCGGGGACACCACCACTTCACTCGAGGACACCACCACTTCACTCGGGGACACCACCACTTCACTCGGGGACACCACCACTTCACTCGGGGACACCACCACTTCACTCGGGGACACCACCAGTTCACTCGGGGACACCACCAGTTCACTCGGGGACACCGCCACATCACTCGGGGACACCGCCACATCACTCGGGGACACCGCCACATCACTCAGGGGCACCGCCACATCACTCAGGGGCACCGCCACATCACTCTGGGGGCACCACCACATCACTCTGGGGGCACCACCACATCACTCTGGGGGCACCACCACATCACTCTGGGGGCACCACCACATCACTCTGGGGACACCACCACATCACTCAGGGACACCACCACATCACTCTGGGGACACCACCACATCACTCTGGGAACACCGCCACATCACTCTGGGACACCGCCACATCACTTGGGGACACCACCACATCACTTGGGGACACCACCACATCACTTGGGGACACCACCACATCACTTGGGGACACCACCACATCACTCGGGGACACCACCACTTCACTCGGGGACACCACCACACCACTCTGGGTCACCACCACATCACTCAGTGGCACCACTCGTCACTCGGGGACACCACCACATCACTCGGGGGCATCACTCGGGGACACCACCACATCACTCGGGACACCACCACATCACTCGGGGACACGACCCACTTCACCCTTCCACCAACTCAATTACAATAACTTTTATTTAAGTATTAAAAAAATAAAAATCCATTGTTATTTGTAATATCAATACATCTAAGTCATGTAAGACACTTTCCGAACGGGCCGGTGTCTCACATGCTAGTGAGGGCATGGCAGTCAGTAGCTTGAAACTGGAGGATGAGCAAAGCCCCTCACGAAGCACACTGGTTTGTCAGACTCTGGCAGGTTTTAGTGAGGGGAGATTCTGAGCACTATCAGTCAAACAGAATAGAAACTCTCCAACCGGTGACCCCCCCTGGTGTGATATTCCACCACATTACAATAAAAGTGCATCCCTTCCCCACACCCACACTTAAGGGCTTGGCTCAGAGGGCTCGTGTCCACCTGCACACAGGCAAGTAACAGCCCGAGGTGTTGAGAGTGGGCTGAGGTGTGACTGTCTCACCTGTGCCTCGACGGAAACATCTGTGCCAGCTGTGCCCAGCGGCCCCCGCCCAGGCCACACTTCTAATGGCAAGAGTTACCAGTGTCAGGAGTGTTAATGCGGGCCCCTGGGAGGGGGGCAGGCAGGCCTCTGTAGGCCTGGGGGGCAGGTGTGCGGAATGGCAATAGCAGGGCAATGGCTGTGCCCCTCCGGAGGAGAGACCTTAAAAAGAGACCACCAGAAGCACAGGTGGAGAAACCGAGGGGGCAGGGAGAGAACAGACGAGTGGAGGGAGGGAAGGGGTGTGCAGTGCGAGAAAGGGGAGAGCGGATAACTCAGAGGTAAGGGACAGAGAGAAGTAGAAAACGGAAAAAATAGATAAAGGGGAGAAAGAAAGGAGTGAGACATATAGTGAAGAGTGAGGCGGAGGAAAGGAGGAAACACGGGGAATCGAGAGGGAAAGAAGAGATGGCGAGGCAGAGAAAAGGGGAGAGAAAGAGGTGAAGTACGAGGGATAGGGAGAGAAAAAAGGAAGACAGACTGCAACAAACAAGACGGAGGGCATTGCTGTGGGGAGGAGAAATGCGACACGGCCGCATCAGGGGGCGGAGCGGGGAGAGCGGCGATGAGGGAGAGACACGGCAGAGTGTGAAGCAGCAGTGGCCTTTGAAGTTCAAGTTCAAGTTCGGGCATTTATATAGCGCACTACTCACCCAGAGGGTCTCAAGGCGCTAGGGGAAGGGGTTCATTATTTGTCGAAAAGCCAGGTTTTAAGTTCTTTTCTGAAGGCGATGTGGTTTTCAGTAAGGCGGAGGTGGGTGGGGAGTGAGTTCCAGGTCTTGGCAGCCAGGTAGGAGAAGGATCTGCCCCCCATGGTGGATTTTCGGATGCGCGGGACTGCGGCGAGGGCTTGATTGGACGATCTTAGTTGGCAGGTGGGTTTGTGGAAGGACAGTCGAGTGTTGAGGCATTCGGGTCCTAGATTGTAGAGGGCCTTGTGTGCGTGGGTGAGAAGACGGAATGTAATTCTTTTGTTGACGGGAAGCCAGTGGAGGTCTTTTAGGTGTTCGGTGATGTGATCCTGGCGAGGGATGTCCAATATGAGTCTCGCTGATGCGTTTTGGATGCGTTGGAGTTTTTTCTGTAATTTAGCTGTGATTCCGGCGTATAGTGTGTTACCATAGTCCAGTCGACTCGTAACCAGTGCGTGGGTGACAGTCTTTCTTGTCTCGAGGGGGATCCAGCAGAAGATCTTTTTGAGAAAGCGAAGTACGTTGAAGCAGGAGGATGAGACTGCGTTGACTTATCTGGACATCGAGAGGGAGGAGTCTAGGATGAAGCCAAGGTTATGTGCATGGTCTGTAGGTGTGGGTGCTGTGCCCAGGGCGGATGGCCACCAGGAGTCATCCCAGGCAGAGGGGGAAGTTCCTAGGATGAGTACCTCTGTTTTGTCTGAGTTGAGTTTAAGGCGGCTATGTTTCATCCATTCGGCTACTTCTTTCATGCCTTCGTGAAGATTGTTTTTGGCGGTGTTAGGGTCGTTGGTGAGAGAAAGGATTAATTGGGTGTCGTCGGCGTAAGAGATGATGTTGAGGTTGTATTGGCGCGCGATGGATGCGAGTGGGCTCATGTAAACGTTGAAGAGGGGTGGACTGAGTGATGATCCTTGTGGTACTCCACAGATGACTTCAGTGGCCTCTGAGTTGAATGGGGGAAGTCGGACTCTCTGAGTTCTCCCAGCTAGGAATGAGATGATCCAGTCCAAGGCTTTTCCTTTTATGCCGACGTTGCTGAGGCGTTGTATGAGGGTGCTGTGGCAGACTGTGTCAAAAGCGGCGGATAGGTCGAGTAAAATGAGGGCCGCTGTTTTTCCGTTATCCAGTAGTGTTCTGATGTCGTCAGTTGCTGCAATGAGGGCGGTTTAGGTGCTGTGTTTGGCTCGAAATCTGGACTGTGAGGGATCGAGGGAGTTGTTGGATTCAAGGAAGGCGGCGAGCTGGCTGTTGACGGCTTTCTCAATGACTTTGGCCGGGAATGGGAGGAGGGATATGGGTCGGTAGTTTTTAAGTTCAGTGGGGTCTGCTGTGGGTTTCTTCAAAAGGGCGCTGAGTTCGGCGTGTTTCCAGCTTTCTGGGAAGGTGGCAGAGTTGAAGGAGCAGTTGATGACGTCGCGGAGATGGGGTGCGATGATGGAGTCCGCTTTGTTGAAGATGTGGTGGGGGCAGGGGTCGGTAGGCGAGCCAGAGTGGATTGAGTTCATTAGGCTGATGGTGTCTTCGGTGGTGATTGGGCTCCAGGCGCTAAGGTTGTTAGTTGGCGGAGTAGGATCTGAGAGTGGTGGGGAGGGTTGATCGCTGGGAGAATTCTCGAAGCTGTTGTGGATGTCGGCAATTTTGTTGTAGTAGAAGGAGGATAACGCATCGCAGAGGTCTTGAGTGGGAGTGATGTCGTTAGATGCTGCGGTGGGGTTGGTGAATTCTTTGACGATGTCAAGAGTTCCTTGCTGTTGTGAGTGTTGTTGTCGAGACGATCCTTGAATGCTGATTTCTTGGCGGAGCGAATCAGTTGGTGGTGTTTGCGGGTGGCTGCTTTGAGGGTGGCCATGTTGTCGGTGGTTGGGTTTTTTCTCCATGATTTCTCCAGGGTGCGGCATAGCTTCTTGGATTTTTTACGGTCATCGTTGAACCAGGGAGCCTTTTTGCTGGCTGATTTGATCTGGTGCTTTTTCAGGGGTGCTAATTCGTCAGCACTGTGGGTGATCCATTGCTTGAGATTGGTGGCCGCTTGACTTGGGTCCGATGAGAGGGTGGGAGGGTTTTGGTTGAGTGATGTGAGGAGTTGCTCAGTGGTGATTTTGTTCCAGTTTCTTCGCGGGATAGGTTGTGGGCGGTTGTGGGTCATGGTAGTTTTGTAACTGAAGTGAACACAGCTGTGGTCCATCCAGTGGAGAGCTGTGGTGTGATCGAAGGAGATGTGCTTGCTGGAGGTGAAGATAGGGTCGAGCGTGTGACCGGCGATATGGGTGGGGGTGTCAACAAGTTATTTGAGTCAGAGATTGGCCAGGTTGTCCAGAAGGGTGGAGGTGTTGCTGTCGTGTTTGTTTTCAAGGTGGTAGTTGAGGTCTCCCAAAAGAATGTAGTTCTCGGAGGCGAGGACATGTGGGCTGACGAAGTCTGTGATGTCATCGCTGAATTGACTGCGGGTACCTGGAGGCCTGTAGATGAGGGTGCCTCGAAGTGTGGTTCTAGGGTCGGTGTAGATCTGAAAGTGGAGGTGTTCGGCGGTTGTAAGGTTATCGTCGGAGCTGGTCGAGATTCTGATGGTGTTCCTGTGGATGATGGCGATGCCTCCTCCTGTATGATTGGTGCAGTCTTTCCGGATGATCTTGTAATTGTCCGGGATGGCTATGGCGATGTCGGGTGCTGATGATGTGTTCATCCATGTTTCTGTAAGGAAGGCGATGTTCGGTGATGCAGTCGAGTAGGTCCCAGAGCTCAGTAGCGTGTCTGTGGACCGAGAGGGTGTTGAGTAGGATGCACTTCAGGTGGTTAGAGTCGGAGCTTTGTTTGGAGGAAGTGGATTTGGTGAGGGTCCTGATGCAGTTGAACTTGCAGGAGAGGCAGGCGAATGGGCCGTGGGTCCGTCCTGGGGTGGCTTTGCAGCATTGTGGTGTGCGTCCGGGGTTGAGGGCGAGGAGAGTTGCGGTATCATATGTGAGTCTAGTGGGCTGGGTTCGGCGGGGACCAGGGGGTCTGGCGCTGGGCACGGTCCAGGCGCGGACGGGCATAGACGGGCTTACCTTTGGCGCACCTTCGGCGCGCATGGGGCGCGACCGCTGCGCGAAAATGCATCAGTCATAAGTGGATAGTGGGGGGGGGGCGAGGGAGGAGCAGCTGGGAGGCGGGAGCGGGGCGGAGTTCAGGGCAGGGAGGCACAAACAACAACAACGGGGGTGAAAGTAGACTAAGGTAATTGGGCAAGTTAACTTGTCTACCCTTCCAACTAACTCCTTCAAACACCAACGCTGTGCGCCACGCCCAATTACCTTAGTCTACATTCACCCCCACTGTTCTCGGGGCAGGCAGCACGCACCTTACCAACATGCAGTACGAAGAAATCTCTAAATCGACAGAAGCTCGAGCTGAAACCCTAGCCTTTGATACTGATGCAACAGAGAAGATATACGCTCTGATCAATGAAGATCTAACCCAAACTGCAACCAGCAGAACAAAGGAACAGTGCATCAAGCAACTCTTATACCTATCAAGACGCCGCATTAACCAAAAATTACACGCTAACACCTTGATCAAGTACCACAAGGTACTCCGCATTCCCCGTGGCCTACGGATTGCCCTAAAACCGTCCCTCTGTAAAAACTCTAAAACATTTATCGAAAGATGGAATCCCATCCTCAATAAGTGCAGCCTGGATCTAATCTTATTCATCGTGGAGGAACTGTCTGGCATCTTAACTGAACTCACTCATGAAATCACCACCATTGAAAGTGAGCTAAAGGAACTGAGTACCCCTGAAGAATTGACTGCTACACTTGAAGAAATCAATGTACAACTGGATAAGCATACAAAAGAAATAAATGAGCGCAAGCTACGCAAATTTCGTCGGGACACCTTGGATTACAAACTAGGAGAGGTATATATGTGGGCAGATGTTTATGCCCAACGCCGCAGGAACAAACCCTACAACCCTAACACAGACACCTCATCCTCAGGGAGTGATAACACCAACCGAGCACCGAAGAGAACCCCTACTGGAGCATCAACATCTACTCCTCCATCCAGTGAAGCACCTTCAACACAAAACATTGATCTGACCACCACCGAGTCTTTTTTAGAGGAAGGCCCAGACAAAACCGCAGACCCAGACGGGGCAAAAGGGCAGGCAAAAAACAACGGGGAGACCCAACAACCCCTGAAGTCCAACAAGAAAACCAGGAAACATCATTAGTAATTAACATCTCGAATGTCCACTTCACTGATCATGAAACAAGGATCCTCCAAAAAGGCATGTCATTCGTTCCCACCAGCGATACCAACTTACTCGAACTAGACGTGAGCACGTTCAAACTTACAAGGAAACTAAGACTCAAACACTTCTTTGAGAAAATCCTAGATCCTCCTATTGATCCAAAACCTGACCAACTTATGGGTTTACGGCCTTCTAGCACCTTCGTACCACCGGTCAGCCACAAAAGCATCGATACGTTTGAGACCCTTGTGAAACAGGACATCTCCAAGATTAATTTCTGCAAAAAGACTCGTAAGAACATCACTAACAAAGACATGGACACTCTTAAAAACATTGCACGGAATCCTTCCATTAAATGCTTGAAAGCAGACAAAGGAGGCTCCCTCGTCATCCTTAACACGGAACTGTACAACCAGAGAACAACAGAACACGTCACGGATTCTAATGTTTACCTACCACTAGATGGTAATCCCACCAATGAGTATAAAACGGAACTACTGTCCATTGTTGATAAAGCCACAGCTGATTGAGTCATTGATGATAGAACTAAGAGATACCTGATCACAGAACATCCTCGGAGCCCATCTATCACAATGTTACCTAAGATCCATAAAAACTTGATGGATCCCCCGTTTCGCCCAATAGTCTCGACCAGAGGCTCGATCCACGAACCTACTGGCAAATTCATAGACCGTTACCTGCAACCCATGGTCTTAAGCCTACCCAGCTACATTAAAGATACCACACAGCTTTTGAACAAACTATCTACAGTACAATTACTTGAAAACGAGAAACTCATTCTTTGTACAGCCGACGTGAGAAGTTTATATACCTCTATCCCCCATGAAGGGGGGATCAATGCGGTGGAACAGGCCTTACTTTCATCTGGAATCAGTGACTCTTTGAAACCATTCATTCTTGAACTGATGATATACACTCTGTACCATAGTTATTTCAAGCATGACGAAACCTGGTACCTACAAATGTCCGGAATGGCTATGGGCAATTGTGCGGCTCCCACCTACGCAAATCTATACATGGGTAATTTCGAGCTTAACCATATTTACAAGAACAAAACCTGGATGGACAACCTCAAACTTTATGTACGCTACATTGACGATCTGTTCTTCATCTGGAAGGACTCTCAAGAGAGCTTAGAACTTGCTCTAACGGACCTTAATACCAAAGATGATCGTATAGACTTCACCTGGAACATCAATCATCAAGAGATAGCTTTTTTGGACGTCCTCATTAAAATAACCCCACAAGGCATACAGACAGATCTTTTCCGAAAGACCACTGACCGCAACAACGCTCTACTTTTCAGTAGCTTCCACCAAAACTCCTTAAAAAGACACCTGCCTTACAGCCAGATGTTGAGAGTAACCCGCATTGTTTCCGATCCAGACACCAGGACGAACCAAATTGCATCCATGGCATCTAGATTTCGTTGCAGAGGTTACCCAGAGACAATTCTTAAGGAGGCTATGGATCGCACTTTCGCAACCTCTCGGACAGAAGCTCTACGGAGTAAGCCCAAAACTGACAGTCAAAGAATGGTACTTGTCTCTAGATACTCCACCTCAAGCAACAACTACAAGAGGATAATATTGAAACACTGGCGCATCCTTTCATCCGAACCAGATTTCGGGGACCTCTTCAAGGATCCCCCTATCTTTGCCTACACCAGACCTATGAATTTCAAAGAAATTCTATCCAAGCAAACAACTGAAGGGACCTCAACTAATCACACTGGCACACAGCCGTGCCACCATTGCAGCAATTGCAATAACGTAATTAAAGGAAATACTGTCAGCCACCCTATGAGAGGATTTAATATCAAACTTAATGTGGACGCCACATGTGACTCTTCCAATCTGATCTATCTCCTAAAGTGCCCATGCGAAAAAACCTACGTGGGCAAAACGAGCAGGAAAATAAAGACGAGGTTGAACGAACATAAGTCTAATATAAGGACAAAAAACATCAAATCTAACATTGCCATCCACTTCAATGAGGCCAATCATAATGTGGCCCAGCTTAAATACATGGTTCTTGAGATTGTCCCTAAAGCTGAAGGAAGAGACAACAACAAAACTCTGTTGCAAAGAGAAACAGCTTGGATGTATAGGTTACAATCACAGAAACCTTTTGGTCTTAATGACCGGACTGAATTGAGCTGTTATTTATAATGCCGCCAGTGGGCATTTAATGATGCATTATAACTCTGTTTTGCTGTTTGCATTTAATTGTTGCCCTTTTCACTGCACTTCTTTACTTGATCTTCCCCGCTATTTCACGTTTCACCCTCCCTTTCAAGATGGCCACTCCATTTTTCACCTTCCTTCCTAGTCCTTCTTCCACTTCTATCACCCTCCCACCCTCCACCAAAACTCCGCATTCACTACGCGGAGTTCCACCATCCAGGAACCCTATTCATGGCTACGCCTAACCGCCAGACCCAGTAAGTCCCCCACGATTTCTCGCTGCTCCCACAGCGCTTAGTTTTGCTTCCACCCTTTGTCTTATTAAAGTCGGCGATCCTATCTTTCCTTTAGGATCACCGAGAATCCTTCAAGCTGTTCACGTAAGCCTCGCATGTTGCTCTTTCGAGCCGCTGTTTTCACTGTTAAACTCTCTTCCTGCTAACCACTATCTCCGTTTCATCCCGTCACGCCTTAGATATTCCCACATTTACCCATTACCTTGAACCACTTTCGTCACCGACCCTTGTTTAACCGCTTTGGTAGTTTTCCTTATCCACACTAACCATACTTTCCTATGCACATTCCTTGGTGAGACTTCACTTTTTTCACTTTTCTTTTATCCCTCTGAAGGGTGCATGAGGTTCACTCGCAGAGACACATATGTAACCAGTATTGTGTCTGAATTATCTTTATACTGCGTGTATTGATTTGGATTTTTTACACTCTTTGTTGCAGTGCTCCTTGAGAAAGGACACCTTTGTCCGAAATGCATTGGAGCTACTTCCAGTTTCTGATGGATTAAATTGATGGTCTGTCGACTCATATGAAAGCAATATGAAATATATCAATGGAAAACTTTAATTAAACTTCGAAACCTTTAACTATTGGAACTTTATTTGAACTACTTTTGGGAATCACTGTGTTGTCTTACCACACACAGCACCACACAAGTGTGCCCACCACAGGGATGCGCCTACACCACAGTAGCGCACTCAACCCCTTACAAACAACAACAAGACACAAAATGGCAGTCAGCCCAAAAGAGCAATCGTGTTGGGGCACACTATAAGCAACAGGACGCGATCTGTAGGTCAGTGGAACCGGCACAAGTTACAATCAGGCACAGAAATCCCACACAAAGGCAGCACACTAAATCAGAGCGTTGCAGCGCGCTATGTCAGACTAGCGCCGCGATAATATGCTAATGAGCGCTCGTGAACTCGGCAGGGCAGCGCAACAATACAGCAATTAAATCGAGCGTTCAGACTCGAACTGGCACAACAAGCAATGCGGTAATTTAATTAATGCAGGCACAAGTCTAGCAAGCTGTGGGCGCTACGATACCAGACAGTCAGGGAGGGCAGGGCAGGGAGCAGCGTGGAGGAGCGACCACATCCGATGAAATCAGGACGGTCACCTAGCTAAGCTTCACTTCAAAGGAGTGGGAGGAGTGCTGCTGGGGTACAGATGGCGATTTGATGATGTGCTTGCGTATTGACCTAAAAGCGCACGGGCACAGCATCAAATTGCCAGTCTATGTAAACCTTGGGTGAACCTTGTTTAAGCGCCTATAGTCTCGCTCAATGCACATGCGCACTGAGAGGCGAGACCTAAAAATAGTGCTAATCCTCCCTTAGCTCTGCCTGCCGGGCCCTGTTTAGCAGGAATAAAAAAGTACGAGTACCCGTCTATATTAAAGTTATTTTGTGTGTCCCAAGTTTCTTGAAATGCCATTATATCAAATAACTTTATCTCTCCCATCCAGATCATATCCCTGCATTTACTTCTTAAACCAGCTATGTTCCAGCTCATGAGTCTGCAGGTTTGTACTTGAGACTCAGTATTTACGTTTACAATTGTTCTGATTGGTATATCTATACTCAAAATTACTTCACCCTCATTATGGACTGTTGTACTAGCCCTCCCATCACAATCGTGTGCTTGCTGTCAGTTGCAATCTTCCAGGCAAGATTGATAGAGCGCGCAGTCCTCCCGGGTCACCGAGGTTACCAATTCTTTACACGCACTGGGCCCTGGCGTGCAAATTTTTAATACCACACTAATAATTTGGTGAACCGGGTGAGGATTACTTGGTTTCTCCTCCTGCACGCTGCTATGAGCAATTAAGGTTTGGTTTCACCTCTGCTTACCATGCACCTGACTTACCACAGGCACAATTCTTATGACAGATCTGGAGCTATCAGGGAAACAGCAGACAGGCCTGAGATCAAATACTCTTTGTAATCCGTACAATACTTATCCACAATTTCTGTAAAATGACCACAGACACCTGAGGATGTTTAAAGTTTTATATAAGGTTCAAAGAGAGTATGACAAGGCAATAAGTGATAGGCAGAGCAATGCATCAAACATCAAAATTAACACCATAAAATAGCTATGGATTAACACTAGGACCATTGAGTATATGGGAAGACTAAAAGGTAGGAATTTTAGAACAGAGCTAGTCACTGCAACTTTATACTAGGACATAGGATGTGGGTGGGACCTAGAACATGTACTTAACCTAAGTGCTTTAAACTATTCTTACTATGTTCACCGCAATCATACTAAAGGAAAGGGAAAAATTGGAACATACTAATAAAATATAACAGTTTGGCAATTTTCTAAGGGAGGGGAGAGAAGTGGAAACAATTCTAAAAACAATTGCATATAACTTGCTTTCAAGGTGATAGAGCAATATCACAGGCAAGAGTGCTTTATTAAGAAATAGAGAGAGAAGACGAGAGAGAGAGAGAGAGAGAGACGCAAACCCACAGGTTGATATTTACCTAGTTCTGAAAGAAGACTAACCCTGGCCACGGGTCAGTTGGAAGGACGGGGACAAGGACCCTCAGGAAGGAATGCCAGAATGCGAGCAGGTACAGCTCACGGACACCCCTCAGGATTTGGGATCAGGACTGGGCTCACCAAGGTACGACCAACACCCACAGCTTCAGAAGCAACGCCAGCGTTACCCCTCTCTGCAAGTAATCCGCCAGTAACCCCGATTGGGTTTTTCGAATTTCCCAGCAAAGTGCTTCGCCAGCACTTAGGATTATTTCCACCCCTTAGGAGTTTGTGGAAAGTATGGACAGAGTGCTCCGCAGCACTTCAGATTGAGCACCTATAGAGTTCGTAGGGTCAGTGACAGGTCTGCTACTCGGACAAGTCGGACAATTTTCCTAAGCTAAACTAGGGCAATTATACTGTTTTGGGGGCCCTTAGACCACCCTCTAATGTTGCAAGTGACAGTTTCCCACATTATGATTGGTCAGGAGAGGTGGTGCGGTCATTACCACCTCCTAGAATTCAACTTTCTCATCCCAAATATTAAAATTTCCTACCCGCCCCTTGGGTTCACGTTCCCATGCATAGAATACAACAGCGTAATAAAGTTCACAATAGGTAGCAACAGAGTTGCATCGTCCAAGGTAAGATTTTGCTTTCCCAGAGAAGTTCTCAGGCGCATTGTGCTTCAGGAGCCAGCTGGCTTGTTTCAGCTTCTGCGCAATGGAGTTTTCTCTCCGGTCATGTGACGGTGCCCAGCAGAGCTTCAAGTATGGCTCCGCTCCCGATTTCCCAGCCCCAGAGACGCGGTACATGAAAAGTAAGCGAGAACAAATTAAAATCACAAAAAATGATCTCACTGTATACCATGATAAAGTTCTAACCAACCCTTACTTTATAATGACTATAGCATTATTGTTTTAGTGCAAAAAGACAGATAGGCTAAAGCAGCAGTAGCAAGCAGAAAGCGTGGTGAGAGACAAGCGGCCATGTTTGCAACAGTGCGCATGAGCACAAATTCCCTCCAGAATGCGAGTGCGTCACATCACATGAGTTTGACCGACGCATGCGCAGACTGAATTTCAGCGAAGCAGCCGTGTTTAGTGCAAGCTTCGTTAGTATGAGAAAAGACATACAAGCAAGCATCCTGGGGACACCCGCGTGTTTGGGAAAACACTTAATAAATGACGAACAATGGTGTTAATATGATTATACGGTTTAGGCAAGGGTTTTGTATGAGAGCAGGGCGCTTACATGCGAATCCCAGCTCCATCAATCCCCTCTTTGATGATATTTACTATCATCACCACATAGAAGGAAACAGATGCCAACTTTTCTCATTCATCCACATCACTCATTTGAATTTCAACAAATTTATTGTTGAGCTTTCTTTCAGCTTCTCTATGAGAGTGGTGATTTTTCACCTTTTTGTAAATTTCACTCTTTAACTCCTCTAATTCTAAATCATCAATATTTCTTTTCACCCCCCTCTTATTCACGGCATATTTCTTTTTGCACTTCTGGCATTTGCAGCAGATAAAAATGATCAATACAACTACACCTATTATAACTATTGGCATCAGTATTTTCCACAAAAGATTTCTACCTAGGTTAGTAAACCAACTACCTATAGAGGAGAGACCTCCAGTCAGTCTCGTCCAGGCACTGTCAACCCCGGCCTCAACCTGTCAACCTCCAATGGTTTGAGTTCTTTTTCCAAATTAGTTATGTTTTTCACATATTGTTTTAGTTCGATACTTTTATCAGGAATGTAAGTGCAACAATGTTGCGCTTTCAGCATTCTACAGACTCCGCCCTCTTTTGCTAATAGGGTGTCAAGGGCAAAACGGTTTTGCAAAACCATTGATCTGATCGCAACCATTTCGGTATTGACCATCAGGAATCCAGCAGCAGTGTCCGTTGATAACCGGTCCACTACTGTAGACAATTTGCAGATTCTATGAGTGTTCAGAACTACCCCCATTCCAGGTATCAGTGCACTAAAAATATCACCTATAATTTCACCTACACTTTCACGTCTGCTACGCACTAAGCCATTAGTTTCTTCATCGCTTCCAGCTGCATTATTCACATGGTATATTTTCGGGAAAACAATGCCAAAGTAGCAGCTTCCATACCAGTGATCCGGCAATTTGAAATAAGCCTTGTTCCCACATATATAATATATTCCGGGAAACACAGGTTCTGACCCATTTTTGAAACCCCAACCTCCAATTACCTTGTAATTATGTTCACACTCGCTGGAACCGATGAATACATTGTTATAGTACTCTGTCTTTTCCCTATGGATACAAAGTTTCCCCTTTCGTTCAAAATCCAGCAACAAGGCAGGACTAGCTTCGCCTGGCGAGGTGTTATCCATGTGCTCAGCCCACCTAGGGACTCTATCCTTTTCGTCATTCGCCTTCTTCTGAAACTTTTCTCTCCTTCTGTCTGCCATCTTTATGAACATCTTTTCCTGCTCTTGCAGAGAACAGGTCAGATTAGCTTGTCTTGCTTCATCTAAATCTATGTTGCCTATAGTCAGAAAGTATTCTCCCATATAACGGGTCACGTCACTTTTAGTATGTACAAGGTTCAAGTGTCCTCTAATAGGAAGTTCAGAAAATACTACGTCAGCATTTGAATAATAATACTGTAAAGTGCTTCTATAAAACAAGCTAGCTAATATACTACAGGAGATTCCATAGGTTAAAGGTAAATGGTGGTATGTCACGCCTTCAGCCACTGAGGTTGGCAGCTTCATGCAAACATAACAGTCCTCTATTTCCATAGCTTCTACATAATGCACTAACAAGTTAGCAAAGACATTTAGATGCGTCTTGTTTCTCATTTTGTGAAAGTGTAGTCCATCCTCATCTGATGCTTCTAAATTAGGTCGTGTGTGTGTCAGTCCTACTCGGTTGTCGCGTCTTTCTAGGCTTCGTGGTGTTTCTGCAGTCTGTACAACCCCTACGTCTACTGCTTCGGGTTCAGTAGGGGACAAGTTGGGATTTTTACTTATCATAAAAGGTAGAAAAACTGTTAGTCCTATCCACATTACTATTAGCATTGCTATACTACACAAGCATATTTTACAACAGGTTTTAAGGCTCCCACACCGGGATCTCCCAGAGACATTCGGATCAGTCATTTTTAGCTTACAGGTGGCTTTTGCTACCCCTCTTCGCTTCTTTGCACCAAAGGCTCACTTCGGGGCTCTCTCAAGGAGGGTCTTCGTCAGAACTCCGATCAGCGATGGACTCTTCGTCACTGTTGCCACTGTTGTGTGGTTCGTCTATTTCCTCCAACACAAAGTAAGTCCACTCAGGGCTCCGATACAGTCGGTTCTGTTTCTTTAGTCTGTCGCTCTTTCTTAGCGATTTGCCTTGGGCTGCCTTTCTTTCACTTTCAGCCCTTTTTCTGTCTTTCAGTTTTTCTTCGACTGTCTTTAGTCTGAGCCTCAGTCTCTTGACGTATCGGGGTGCACTTCTGCCTCCGTGCCTCCCAGTAGTTGAGGAAACTTGGCCTTCTTCGTGCACTCTCTTTACTTTTTGTTGTGGCACCTCTGTTTCCCTGCCTGTCTGACTAGTTCCAGGTCTTTCATCTATTTCTTCTGCCTGGTCCCTAATCTGACCCTGCTCAGATTCAAATCGTACTTGCTTTTTATTTTCAGTTGCTTTTATTTCAGTTGTCTGAGCACGTTGATCTATTTCTATCTGTTCCTGTTCATGCTCTTCGATCTCTTCGTTTTCTTCTGCATGAACGTCAGCTCTAATTATTATCTGTCCCTCTCCAGCCTTTGGAGTTTCAGGAGGAGTTTCGACGTCTTGATCTGACCCTACTTGGCCTATTTCCTGATCAGGTGTACTGTGATTTTCGTTGACCTGACCTTCTTCCTCTATTTCTAGCTCACCTGCACTATCCCACTCACTGTCTAGGTAGGAATATTTCCTGGTTCGTATTGGATCATGAACCTGGTCGTCGGCGGGGAACCATTCAACGTCTCGACTTGTGCTCGGCAGTTCGATGTCAGCTAGCTCCGGACTTTCCTCCTCGGAAGCCTCTTCAGCTGAGCTGCCTTCAGCTCCAGTCGCGTTTTCTCCAGTTACCCGCTTTGTGTGGCTGGCGTGGATCCACTTCGGTACACCAGCACACTTTACAGCAGTTGTAGTGACGAGGATCACTTGTCGTGGCTTTCCCCACCTGGGTTTCAGGCAACTGCTCCGGGTGTGTTTCTTTAACGCCACCCAATCTCCTGGTTGCAGTTTATGTGCTGGAGTCTTTGGCCACTCGTCTTCAGTCTCTCCAATCTGCTGAGAGAGAGAACGCACTTGGTCACCCAGCTGCTTGCAGTATTCTAGTACCATATCATCAGAAATGCTTAGCAGTTTGTGTCCGGGTACCCATGCCTGTCGCATCACTCTTCCCATCAACACTTCATGGGGACTTAGGCCAGTTTTTCTGTTCGGGATACTTCTCAAACTCATCAGCACAAGGGGTAAAGCCTCTATCCAGTTCATCTTTGTGGAATCACACATTTTGGCCAGTCTGGATTTCAGGGTGCCATTTATTTGCTCCACTACCCCAGAAGCCTCCGGACGGTAGGCACAATGCAGTCTTTGCTTCATTTTGAATGCTTTACAGAGTTCTTCTAGGACATCGTTGGCAAAATGCCCACCTTGGTCCGTTTCGATTGTCTCGGGAATTCCGTACCTAGGTATCAACTCCCTGAGCAATAACTTGGCTGTAGTTAGGGCATCATTTTTCTTTGCGGGATATGCTTCCACCCACCTGGAGAATAGGCAAACTATGACTAAGATGTATCTATACCCTTGACATCTAGGCATTGTTATAAAGTCTGCCTGCATTCTGACAAAGGGACCTACTGCCTTTCCGATATTACTCTGTTCTACCACAGTCCTTTTTCCTGCATTGAATTGCTGACACACTAGGCACCTCTGGCAAAGCTTTTCCGCCTGGTTCCTGAACTTTGAATTACAGAACACCTTGTCAAACACCCGACACATTGCGTCTCTTCCCATATGTGTTGGTTCATGTATCATTCTGATCATGGGGTCAATCAAGCTATCAGGCAGTACAGGCACCCCAGTCGAGTCTACCACCACACCATCATCTCTCAATTTGCATCCCTCTGCTGCCCACCTGCCTTTCTCCTGCCGGTCTGTTGCCTGTTGCAAATCCTTTAATTCTTCCCATGTTGACACATTCTCAAACAACATAAGTTGGCAGCTGGTTCCGTCCCACAATGCAATTTGGAGTGACATATGGTATCAGGCACAAAACTGTGCAATTTGGTCAGCGTACCTATTACCGGCAGTCACGTCATCATTTCCAGATTTGTGGGCCGCACACTTGACCACAGCCAATTCTTTGGGCAATTGGATAGCTTCCAGTAAGTTATGCACCACCTTTCCATTTCTGATAGGGGTGCCTGAGGACGTCATGAATTCTCTTTGCAGCCACAATTGGCCGAAGTCATGAACAACCCCGAAACAGTACTGGCTGTCTGTGTAAACAGTTATTCTCTTGTTCTTACCCCTCTTACATGCTCTGGTTAACGCGATGAGCTCTGCCACTTGTGCAGATTTCACCTCGCTCAGGTAAGATGCTTCTATGGTTTCTGTCAACGTAACCACAGCATAGGCAGCACTCAGACTCCCACTCTCATGTCTTAAACACGAGCCATCCACGAACATTGTTTTATCCCCATCAAGTAACGCTATTTCACGGATGTCAGGACGGGGCTTTGTACTGAACTCAGTTAGATCGATGCAATTATGTTCCCCTTCCTCTTCAACTTCTACATCCAGAGGGATAGGTAACAGAGTCGCAGGGTTTAGGACATTGCACCGGGAAATAGTTACATTTTCAGCACCAATCAAAATTCTCTCATACTTAGTCAGCCGACTAGGTGTGAGGTACTGGGTCTTAGTTCTAGTCAGTAGGATGACAACAGAATGAGGAACATATACAGTGACGTGATGTCCCATGACAATGTTCTCACTCTGTTCCAGACTGACGCAAGTAGCAGCAACTGCTTTCAAGCATCCAGGTAATCCAGCAGCCACCGGATCTAGGGTGGCCGAAAAATAGGCCACTGGTCTTCTAATTAGTCCGTGCTCCTGGGTCAGGACTGAAAGAGCACAATTCTCTCTTGTGTCACAGAATAGCTCAAAGGGCTTGGTGTAGTCAGGCATACCCAATGCAGGAGCGGTACATAGACAGTTTCTCAAAGTTACCCAAGCGTTCATGCTTTCACTGTCCCAACTGACGGGGTCTTCTACTCCTTTCTTTGTCATTTTTATTAGGGGTCTGGCTAGAGCTGCAAATCCTACAATCCATTGTCTGCAGTAACCCACAACTCCCAAGAACATTCTCACCTCTTTCTGAGTTCTGGGCAGTTCCATTGCTTTAATTATTTTGATTCTTTCGGCAGTAACTTTCCTGATTCCTTTTTCTATCTGGTGCCCCAGATACTTCACTGAGTTTTTACAAAATTGTAACTTGTCAGGTGACACTTTATGTCCTCCCTTTCCTAGGTGATTCAGCAAGGCAATTGTGTCAGTGACACAGTCAGTCTGGGTTTTGGATGCCACCAACAGGTCATCTATGTACTGCACCAAAACAGACTCTCTTGGCAATACTAGGGTTTCAAGGCACTTTTTCAGTATCTGGTTGAAAATCGATGGACTTTCGGTGTACCCCTGGGGGACACGATTCCAGACATAGATATGACTGTCAAATTCAAAACTGAAAAGGAACTTGCTTTCTGGATGCACTGGGATGGAAAAGAATGCATGGCACAGGTCGATGACAGTGAACCATTCTGCATTCCAGGGAATCTGATATAGTATCACGGCAGGGTTGGGCACAACAGGGCAGCAAGGCACAACAATTTGGTTTACCTTGCGTAAATCTTGCACCACCCGGTACTTTCCACTAGGCTTTTTGATCCCAATGATTGGCGAATTACAGGGACTGCTCATCACTTCCTCTATTATTTCTGCTTCGAGCAGCCGAGTAATCTCAGTCGCTACTCCAGCTTTTACTTCTGCACTCATTTTGTACTGTCTGGTTTTGGGGTATACAGCATTTGTTTTTATTGCTATTTTAACTGGGTCTACATTTGCCATTAAACCTACATCCTTTCCTGTGAAATCCCACACTTCTGGAACTACTCTTAACGGAGTTCTTCAGGTAGATCCTCAACTGTTAAAGGTTTGATATCGGAATCTTGTCTGACTAACATCAGCTTGTACAAACCATCTTCATCGGGTGTCTGAATTTCGACGCCTTTCGGTGTGCAATAGATGGTACAATGCATCTTGCACAACAAATCACGTCCTAGCAGGTTCACAGGACTGGAATCACAGACCACAAATCTGTGCATTTCTTTGAAATTTCCTATAGAAACTTCCATTGGTTCAGTTACTGGAGTACTTATTATTTGATTTGAGACGCCCACTACTTGGATCGCTTCTCCCGAGAGGGGTAGGTTAGGAACATCCACTGTTCTTACAGTAGATCTGGTAGCACCAGTGTCCAACAGAAAGGTGACGTCTTTTCCCTCAACCTTTCCTTCAATGTATGGTCCAGTCTGGTCTACCGGTAAGGAGGCGCCAAGCACGCACTCCTCATCCTCCCCTCTCAGGCCCCGTCAATCTTGATCTTCACAGAGGAAGGTATCATTTAACAAATACTGTGGAATGACTGCGTTTCTTTCACTCTCGACTTCCCATACTTCCGCCCTCTCATTCTGCTGACCCTGACTCTTAAAATTCTGTCTAGGAGCGCGAGGTACGGGAGGTAATTTTACCTGTTGCTGGTTCTTTCTTGTCCCCTCTTTCGGCACCTGTGGATTTAAACCATTTACAGGGGCATTACCGGCCTGCAGGTGTGGACACTCGTCTCGCCAATGCCCTATCTGGCCGCACCCATGGCACGGAAACTTTTTCATGGCTTCTTCCCGACTCATTTTAGCTCGGGGCTTGCCTCCCCCCCCAGCAGTGGCATTCTGAGCATTATTACTAGAAGTCAATTTACTTAACTGTTTTTCTTGCTGTTCAGCTAATTTCACCTGTGCCCACATTACTTTCTCCTTGAGGGCTTTCTTTTTATTTTCGATTTCATCTTCGCAGTATTTTGCATATTTCAGGACATCATCTATGGGCTTTCCCTGCCAACTGATTTTATTATCTCGAATCCATTGTGAGATTTCAGGCCTTAATCCTAGCACAAATCTGTAACTGAAATGGGTCATGTCTTTCATGTCTACGTTATCAATACCACTATAAGTTTTAAATACCTGCAGTAACCTTTCATAAAATGAATGCACCGTTTCATCACGTTCCTGGGTGGTTCTATCTATTCGGGTCCAATCTGTCTCCTTTGCGGGCACCTTTTTCTTGAGGTATTGTATGACTTGCTCATACTTCCTCATTACTTCAGGTGCGGGAGCTCCTGTTTTCTCATCTCTGGGGAATTCCTCACTGGGCCAATCAATTTCAATTTTACAGTCGGTCCACAAATCTACAGGGACCACAATGTCGAAAAACCCATCCAGGTCTTTCAGCAGACACTTCTGAACTTTTATGAAGCGTTCTACCTGCCTGTACCAATCAACAGGCTTCTCCCGCAATTTCGGGAAGTCATTTGTAAATGACACAATATCCTGTCGAGACCAAGGGACATGGACATACTTCCCTCCCGGGACCTCTCTCATGGGGCACAATTTTTCTGTTGGTGTTACTTCCTTTAACACGAATTCTGAAGCCTGTGACTTAGCCCTGCTGTCTTCCTTTTTCTTTGCCCACCGGGTTCTCCATTTTCCCACCTCGCCCCATTTCTGCAGAAGCTTCAATAATTCCTTTACTTGGATCTGTTTTCCCATCACATTCAAGCTTTCTAAATCTTTGTCTGAAAAATCTACTCTGTAGGGTTTCTGAAGAATTTTGGAGCGACTAACATCAATTCCCATTTCTGTGGCTGTATCCATTATCCTTTCATGGAGCAACCTAGCACTCCGGGTAAGATTTTTGCTGATAAACAGTAATTCTTCTTCATTATATGAACTTAGGCGCTCAACTCCTACATTTCCAGCCATCATTTCTTCTATTTCTATTCTTAATTTATATATTTCCAATGCTTTAGGTTGGGGAGTGGTCTCCTTCTCCAGCTCCTTTGTCCATCTGTCCAATTCTTCTGGCGAAACTACGGTGGCACTCCTAACCCCAGATGCACCTTCAATCAACACCTCCTTTGGTCTTGTCTGACTTCTTGCCCCCGATGTACTAGTCCTAGGCTCTCTAATGGGCAAATCCATCAGAACCACAGATTCACACTCACTCTCTTGATCCTCATCTATAAATACTTCCTTCCTCGGGGACGGGATGCTAGGAGTAGGCAGTATTGGGGTGATAACAGGAGGATGGGGACTAGCCAGGTCATTTCTATACAGTGGGATAGCTGGACCAATAGTTACTGGAATAGTCAGGGAATCAGGATGGGGATGTATCTGGGCAATGGTTCGAACTAAATCCTCTCGCTGTCTAGCCAGGGCTTCTTTCTCTTTTTCCCGCAACACTCTTTCTGCAGAATTGTCATGCAATACCTGAGGTATCAAGGGAGGATAAATACTTGGGGCAGTCGGAGTGACCAATCGGGGTGGACCTTCTCCGAACGGCTGATAATTTGGGACCGTGGATCTAGGTCTGCAAAACCCATCCCCCTCACTGGTTTTACTGTCTGTACCCGTTCCATCTGTATCACTATCCCTCCCACATCTGGGATATTTTGCAAAGGGATTTGGAGAATGCACAGGCTCTGACTGCAACATAGGGAGGTGGATTTTTCATTAACAAATCTTCCAGGTGCTCATCTTCTGAGTCCCCTACAGGCATTATGTGATGGGTCTTTTCTTTACATTTTCCTTTTCTCTCTTCTAATACCCCCATCATAGGAAATAGTCCTTCAGTCAACATAGATTGCCTCCACTGTTTCATTTTCTGCTCTTTGGTCTGCGCTTGAACCCTCGGATACCATTTACTCACTCCCTTATCCATCCGGGGTTTATCTCGCTCTGCAGCCTCAATATCCCATTCCTCCAGGGCTTCGTACTGTGTCAACCTAGGTCTAGGGTGTAATTCATTCATGCGGGTCCTTAAGTTAAACAGAATCCGACCATTAAATGTACCTTCAACAGGAAATGCTAGGACTCCGTCATCTGCAGTATACTTTGCCCAATTTTCTAACCAGACACAAGTGTGGTACCCTTTATCAAACAGCATGAAGGAGGCAGGGGTATTTGGCGGGGGAATGAGCACGCCTTCCCTTGTTCTAATGGGCTTGTCAGTTTTGAAAAAATTCTTTATTTTATCAGAGAATGACAGTTTCCTCTTTACTCCATACATCATGTGCGGTCTACCTCGTATAAGCTGATCCTTATGAAATCCTAGGTACTTTGGATTCGGTATGAAATCTGGATACCACATGCAACTCTCCAGACTCGCTTCTAACTCGGCTTGATTAATTTTGTTTACCTTTGTGCTTCCAATGCTAGCGCGACTTATATTTCACACTACCCAATCAGGTCAGAGAATACAAACACCCTTAACCAATGGGTGCGCGGCCTTTCCGCAAGACAGAGTCTCACGCTTCGGCACTCACCCCTCCTTTACAAATTCAGCTCCACTACACACCCGCTGTCTTGACCAATAGCAGCGCGGCACGGAGTGACGTCAGAGCAGCTCTCCGACTGACTCCCTCCTTCACAAGGTAACGGAAACTTTTTACTCTCTCTAAAGTGCAAATGCAAGTCTTAGTCAACAACACACAACGTTTGCCACTATGTCTGAGTGTTCTAAAGAGATAAAAGAATTTTCTTTCACTACTAGTAAACCACTTCTGTCTACTTTTCATTCACTCTGGATAGACTTCTTTGCCTGTCCCTTCACACTAGTAACATAGAACCCGTTATTCTTCTGACTCATCCACCTTAGTCGGGGATATGTACTGAGCCAGGATTTCACCAGCGAACTATCTTACTTACCCGACAAGCCTCGGAGACCCTACTACTTCTTCCGTATGCGACCCTTACTAGGTGATATCGCAATGAAAGTTTTATAAAGGACTCATAGCTATCATTCACTCCAGAAAACAAAGGTCCTAATTAGTGCTTCCAGTTATCCTTAACCCTGCACTAATACCTCAAACCTAGTGACTTCAACAGCTAACCGGATTCTGCTCACCGTTAGCTAAATACTTCCCCGGGGATTCGGACTACACTGAACATTCACAAACAATGGTTAATATAACATTTATAGCAGCAATGCAAAAATCTAATACATTTACATATAAATCCTTAAAACATTTCAAAATATTTGAACCAATACAGTAGAAAATCAGCAGCACATTTTATTTTCACGGTTTGTTTATGACCTATCCTGTCTACCTAATCTAACTAGTCCAAACCATCCTCTGGTTACCAGAAAATTACTGATAGAGCGCGCAGTCCTCCCGGGTCACCGAGGTTACCAATTCTTTACACGCACTGGGCCCTGGCGTGCAAATTTTTAATACCACACTAATAATTTGGTGAACCGGGTGAGGATTACTTGGTTTCTCCTCCTGCACGCTGCTATGAGCAATTAAGGTTTGGTTTCACCTCTGCTTACCATGCACCTGACTTACCACAGACACAATTCTTATGGCAGATCTGGAGCTATCAGGGAAACAGCAGACAGGCCTGAGATCAAATACTCTTTGTAATCCGTACAATCTTATCCACAATTTCTGTAAAATGACCACAGACACCTGAGGATGATTAAAGTTTTATATAAGGTTCAAAGAGAGTATGACAAGGCAATAAGTGATAGGCAGAGCAATGCATCAAACATCAAAATTAACACCATAAAATAGCTATGGATTAACACTAGGACCATTGAGTATATGGGAAGACTAAAAGGTAGGATTTTTAGAACAGAGCTAGTCACTGCAACTTTATACTAGGACATAGGATGTGGGTGGGACCTAGAACATGTACTTAACCTAAGTGCTTTAAACTATTCTTACTATGTTCACCGCAATCATACTAAAGGAAAGGGAAAAATTGGAACATACTAATAAAATATAACAGTTTGGCAATTTTCTAAGGGAGGGGAGAGAAGTGGAAACAATTCTAAAAACAATTGCATATAACTTGCTTTCAAGGTGATAGAGCAATATCACAGGCAAGAGTGCTTTATTAAGAAATAGAGAGAGAAGACGAGAGAGAGAGAGAGAGAGAGACGCAAACCCACAGGTTGATATTTACCTAGTTCTGAAAGAAGACTAACCCTGGCCACGGGTCAGTTGGAAGGACGGGGACAAGGACCCTCAGGAAGGAATGCCAGAATGCGAGCAGGTACAGCTCACGGACAGTAAGGACAGGATACCCCTCAGGATTTGGGATCAGGACTGGGCTCACCAAGGTACGACCAACACCCACAGCTTCAGAAGCAACGCCAGCGTTACCCCTCTCTGCAAGTAATCCGCCAGTAACCCCGATTGGGTTTTTCGAATTTCCCAGCAAAGTGCTTCGCCAGCACTTAGGATTATTTCCACCCCTTAGGAGTTTGTGGAAAGTATGGACAGAGTGCTCCGCAGCACTTCAGATTGAGCACCTATAGAGTTCGTAGGGTCAGTGACAGGTCTGCTACTCGGACAAGTCGGACAATTTTCCTAAGCTAAACTAGGGCAATTATACTGTTTTGGGGGCCCTTAGACCACCCTCTAATGTTGCAAGTGACAGTTTCCCACATTATGATTGGTCAGGAGAGGTGGTGCGGTCATTACCACCTCCTAGAATTCAACTTTCTCATCCCAAATATTAAAATTTCCTACCCGCCCCTTGGGTTCACGTTCCCATGCATAGAATACAACAGCGTAATAAAGTTCACAATAGGTAGCAACAGAGTTGCATCGTCCAAGGTAAGATTTTGCTTTCCCAGAGAAGTTCTCAGGCGCATTGTGCTTCAGGAGCCAGCTGGCTTGTTTCAGCTTCTGCGCAATGGAGTTTTCTCTCCGGTCATGTGACGGTGCCCAGCAGAGCTTCAAGTATGGCTCCGCTCCCGATTTCCCAGCCCCAGAGACGCGGTACATGAAAAGTAAGCGAGAACAAATTAAAATCACAAAAAATGATCACACTGTATACCATGATAAAGTTCTAACCAACCCTTACTTTATAATGACTATAGCATTATTGTTTTAGTGCGAAAAGACAGATAGGCTAAAGCAGCAGTAGCAAGCAGAAAGCGTGGTGAGAGACAAGCGGCCATGTTTGCAACAGTGCGCATGAGCACAAATTCCCTCCAGAATGCGAGTGCGTCACATCACATGGGTATGACCGACGCATGCGCAGACTGAATTTCAGCGAAGCAGCCGTGTTTAGTGCAAGCTTCGTTAGTATGAGAAAAGACATACAAGCAAGCATCCTGGGGACACCCGCGTGTTTGGGAAAACACTTAATAAATGACGAACAATGGTGTTAATATGATTATACGGTTTAGGCAAGGGTTTTGTATGAGAGCAGGGCGCTTACATGCGAATCCCAGCTCCATCAATATAACCCATCGAACCTGTTAGATAGCGTTATGTTCCCTAGAGCACACCAATTCTTAGGCCCCCCATTTGGCAGTTTTTCCCCACACCAAGAATGTACTGTCAAATAGAAATAGGACAAGGGAAGTGAGTGGATTGAAGATGCTGAATCCCTTTGGGGCCAGTCACAGATATTATTGACAGTCCTCCTGTCTCTAAAGTTAATAACTATGCAGTTCCCCACCACTGACTTTGGCTTTTTCCCCACCCAGCCCACTCTTCTGGCAAAGAGAATTTCTGCAGATACGTGGGATGGCAATGGACGATTGTTGTTGAGCCAGAAAATACCCTTTTCTTTAGTTCCATGAACGTTTCACCCATGCACTGGCTTAGTGGGGGAACCCCCGCCAAAACCACGACATAAGGGGATGACTCTGGAGGGAGTTCTATGTGCGATAGACTATTAACCCTTTGGGCAGAAGGGTTTTTGTGTAACACTTGCTGGTGAAATACAGGCTTACTGGACACTCTTTGCTGTGACCTGTCCTTTTCTAGGGAGCGTTCTGCAGTTGTCGAGTTAGTGGGGGCAGGTACAGGGAAATGTGCTTCGGGACCTATCAGGTTACCTCTGTCAATTTCTTTACACACTCCGTTAGAGACAGAGTCTACTACAATTTCAGCTGGCTCTGAGACACCTGTTTGCATGCTAGTTGGCCCTCTGGCTCGCTTTCCCCCCCTAACCTGTGATGAGGCAAATGCCAATTCAAGACACACGAGTCGGGTTTCAATTGAGTCCAATCTGTCAGATAGTGGGGTACAGGCCTTCTTGAGAAGGCGAACTTTGCCCAAAACGAAGGTCCCATCTCACTTAGTTCTTTATCTTCGTCACGTTGTTGGAGGATTTATCCCTCCTTGACTAGTTGTGTGCCTACAGAGGTGTGAGTTGGATTTTGAGTCAGGGAGTTATTGGGCAAAGTTCCTTTCCCAGTTTTTGGCTTCTTCCAAGAAGTATGTGCTTGTGTACCCATGCGTTTCCGTTTAGATGTCAGACCCTGTGATTGTTGGGACAACCCCGCCTTGGCATTACAGGCTGACCGGGTCTTAATGTTGGGTGAACGCATAGTCCCTGGCAAGGTACAAGGATTTCTGACCAGTCTCTTCTCTGTCAAAACGGTAGGGCAGACTGGCTGACATATTAAAAGCCCATCCGACTCAGAAAACCGGCTCATCTCTCCCTCCCCTGAGAATAGTGTCAGTCATAATGCATGGAGTTTCTTTTTACTACTGATTCAGTTGGTACAGTAGGTGAATGATGCCGCTTGAAAACCGACATTTTCTTTTGTGCTGTGCTTTTGAGGTGGCCACCTGCTAGGATTTCCCTGCATAGTCTATTATTCGATACTGAAAATCCATTGTACCTTGTTACTCCATTCATGTTTGACTTCTGTCCAGTCACTGTGGTGAGCAGAACTCAGACTCTCACAACCAATCATCTAACAGCAAACAAATTCAGGTACGGTAAACAAAGCATTGCGTCCTTGGGTTGGTTTGGGAAACTGTAGTCCTCACAGAATTATCTAGGAGAAGTTTCATTGTTCTTTGATTGATTGTTGAGTCCCAGAGACTGTAACAATCAACCTCTGGTGGAAAATTCCACTAGTTTACCAAGCGCACTCCTATATATTTAAAGTATAACCGATGTGAACAATTGATAACCTATAATATTTCAATGTTATCACTCGAAGAGAAAATTCAAAGAAAGAAATTTTTTTTCAAAACGTAGCTTTATATAATCTTTTGCTTGTAAATCTTGTTCATTTCAACATATTCATTTTGAAATCAATACACAATCTGAAAATTAACAAATAAATGTCATCACATTATAAATTTGTTGTAATAACTCTGATGTTGAAAAACTTTTTGATGAAAGTGAAGACATAGTTGAGAAATAGGCCCAATGCATTTCGGGGGGTTCCCTTCATCAGGGGCAATCTCAACTCCTCAATGTCATTTATCAGAATTCAAGTGTTCCAACATGTAAAGTTGATAAATCTCAATCTCTCAGTTGATACTAAGTAGCTGTGACTGAAAGAAATAAGTCTAAGTGGAAAGACAATAATCACTCGTGCGTGAGCACCGCAGCCATCTGTGCTCGAGCACGTACCGGCACCTGCGGGAAATGCTTCTTGATATTTCACTATCAAAGTTGCGTTATCCTCTCCATTAAGAATCTGGGCTTCTTAGTTACTATCTCTAACTGTTCAAAATGACGCCGTTGTGCTTCCAAACTCTACCACGAACTAGTTCTACTTTAAATATATAGGAGTGCGCTTGGTAAACTAGTGGAATTTTCCACCAGAGGTTGATTGTTACTTTGGGCTGGCTGCCTTACAACCAAGCAGCACACAAACAGTGTACAAATATTATATGAACAGTGTATTAGTATTACATTAGGGAGTGCGCAGAGAAGAAAAACATTTGTCCCAGAGACTGTACCATGGTTTGAAACTGGCTGAGGAAAAGATTGCCAGTTGTGTATTGGTTGTGGTGGCTGAGAGCATTCATAAGCACATATTACAGAATTTCTACCTTCTATCAGTGGGAAGGTCAGTTACTACTCAATTGATAACTTTGTCCGTTTCTCTCGGTTACCAGTACTCCGAGGATATGATAAAGATGGAAGATACCTGGACTAATGAAAAAGGATTAGGCTCTTCACCAACCTAGCAATACTGGCTAATGACTAAACCCTGCTATTCTGACCCCCATATCTGGCACCTCTAGCATCTGAAGCCCTGCTCAGCCTAGCTGCAGCCCCTCTCTCTGGACATCTGGGAATTTTATGAGCACTCCAGCCACTCTTAAATGTTTGTGTGCTGTTAAGTTCTTGCACCAAGATACCCATTAGGGCTCTGAAAAATCCCTTACTATGAATGTGTCGTAAATTACAACGGCATTGAGAAAATGTTATAAAAAAGTGGTCTGAGATTGAGGCACGAGTTTTTGCTCTGAAACTGTGACTTTTATAAATGATCTAACTTTCAATCTCCAAAAAGGTATCTCAGCAGCTGCAGGTGGAGGTGATCCACCATTCCTTAAACTGTAGTTGGGGCGCTTTGGATGAAGTGGGTGGTGGTACAATTGAAAATGCTTTACGTGCATACTCCTGTTTAATAAAGAATCAGGTTTCCTCCTGTAATTTGAACATTTCCACATTTAAGTAGATTCACAGGAATTCAAAGGTGCATGCTTGTAATACCACAGCAACCCGAAATGCTTGTGCTTGCTCTGCTATACCATCCTCTGCAGACATTTCGCAGGGTGTCAAATGGGAAGTATTGTGGACCAGTTCATGTTCACATGAAACATTTGTTTTTCCTTGACTTGTATAATCTTTCTCCAGATGAGGAATTTCCTTCATCTTCACTGCCATAAAATAGTGGGACTGGTGCCAAGTCACCCATGCCGCTAAAATTAAGTGTTCACCATGGCTGTGAAAACCTTTTACAGTATTGAAGAATACCATCAAAGTATGGCTTTGTGGGTTTCCCCCTTAGTCCTTTTTCCTTTATCCATCTCCTGGTAACACTTGTATTCCATCAGCCAACTGACACTCTAAAGCTACAGAATAGCTGCCATATTAGTCTTCTTTAAGGTTGTAGATGCCCTCTTTGGTAATAAATATCAGACGATCTCGCCGCTATGAATCGGAACCTGTAATTTACGCACAAAGATTGAACAATTTAAACAACTATTGTGAATGAAAGCATGCAAACTATTTTGTGACTCGAACCCATAAGCATTAGAAGACTTTATTTAGATAATGTTCTTTATTGTATAAGAATGTTTTGAACTTGTATGGTGAAAAGCTTATCTATAAACGTATGTAACTTCTCTAGCTACACAGTAACAGAGCATTGTACAGAAGCAAGCATTTGCAGAAAGAGAAGGGTTACCAATTTCAGAGTAAAACGGCAGATGCAAGATGGAGCAGTGAGGTTACTACAGATGATTTTGTCAACACAGGAAATTAGGGAAAGTGAGATGCTCCACTATCTGATAAACAAGCAAATGGGGGGGGGGGGGGGGGGCAACAGTTCCTTATTGGGAGAGTTCAGTAACCAGGCACAACGCAATGGGGTATTGATTGAAAAGATGGGTTGTCTGCATCTGTTGGATTCAGAAAAGAGATGGACCCTGCCATATCTAGACCGGGATAGAGTTCTAGACATATGGGGCATACTAACAAAGGCCAGACGTCTTGTCAGGGCCAGACTAGCAATGATGCCATTTTGTCATTCCGCAGGTCGGTTGTAGGCTTTTGGGCTGTTTGCAGACAAGGATGGGTTGCCATGACCCAACCATGATCCCCATGGTTCATTATAGTTTCAGCCTCCTGCAATGTGGGGCTGGTTTCAAGAGTTTTACAAGTGCTGATTTTGGTTTCCTGTCAGGCCCTGCATCTCTTATTCTCCTTCCTCTTTCTAGCCTCCAGCTTGGAAATACAGATGCTGCAGATTGAGTCGGTTCTAAGGTGTGGTATCACAATATCGACTTTAAATATCCACCTGCAGTAATAGTGACTGCAAAATATCGACTAGGAGAATATTGCCTGTTAGTAGATCCGGAGTTCGAATAGTAAATCTTCACTTTCCTTTGTTCGCTTGCCTTCAAGATATTATTGAAAATATATTGTTGCAAGTCAGTATTTTTATACACAATATTGTGACATTCAACCCCTTCTAAATGAGGCAGGAGCACTTGAGTTTGATTCTGGTTGGCTGATGGTGCTTGTGAAGATCACCAGGAATAGGTGTGAATCAGTCATAAGTTGTAAGGTAATCACATACAAGAATATGACGCCAGCCGTGCCAGTGACCAGATCCAAATGACTGCTGGAAACTGGTCATCAAACTTTGATTGCGTCTATTTGGCATTTGTGAAACCAACAACAGAAAAGTAAGAATTCTCAGATTAGAACCTAAAATTACATTAGGTTTGTTCTCAGCTAAAGTATTTGTCATCAAATTCACACGTGTATAGTGTGTGCCAAGCCTGATCACACCTCCAACAATGGTGTTGGAAAATGGTGTTGTTGGCCCATCAGTAGGCCTTTTTAGAAGGGAGAGAGGAAGACTGAGCTGTAGTCTGTTGCTTTGCTTGCTTTTGCTTGGTGGGTGAGTTAGTCAGTGGCCCACCAACAATTCGAATCGTTTAGGGTCTTTGCGTTGACTGTTTTAGGCAAATGAATTGATGCCTTATATAAATGCTGCCTTCTCTTCCCTGCCCTAACAAAGAGACTCCCGCTCCCAACGTCAAGCTGTTCTCCATCAGGTTGTGCCAGGATGTAATGTGACCATAACTAGTACCAGGTTGACATGGATCTTAATACAGCCCGTTAGTAAATATGGATGTTTTTTTCTTGATGGGGGTAAAGGAAAGCATACAAGGATATTAAGAGACCCAACATCTGTATGAGGATAGAGGACAGTGTAAAAGAAGGGAATCAATAAAGAGATCAGTATCTGGATGAGGGTAGAGGGAAGCATCACAGAAGGGAATTATGAGAAACCTGCATCTGCATTAGGGTACAAAGAATCATAAAAGAAGAGTATTAATAAGGCGATCTAGTTTGGGCTAGAGGGAAGTATAAAAGGGGTAGATGAGGGTGGAATAATAAAAGAAGGACATTAAGGAAGAGACTCTACATCTGGATAAAGGTAAAGGGAAATATTGCGTAGACTGTGTGGCTCGTCTGTTTAAGCCAAGGGTGTAACACAGATCCTTGTAGTGCAGGGATGTCCCAACCCTTCTGGTGCCCCCAAAGCCTTCAGAAGAACCCCATTCCACTCAAAGCCAATGAATATCTGTTTGACATGGGAAACTCAGACTCTTCCCATCCCCCAAAGAATGTGAAGAAAGGCCCTGTCATTTTACATTACTCCACTGCCCATTTTACTAGGTGCCTTAAGCATTACTGCATCCTACTTAGGGGCCGATTACAATGCAGTCGGAAAATGCCGGTCGGATTCCTTTTCGACCGCCTCATTACAATGGAAGCAGTCGGAAAGGAATCCAAACGGTCATTCCGGCTGGCTTCTGAGGGGCTTGGAGAGCCCGTCCGCCATTCCGAATGCAGCCAGTTATCTCAAGGGCGGCTCTTTCCACCCTTGGGATTCCAATATCTGGTTTCGGCAGCCTTTCCATGCCGGGCTTTCCGACACAAAAAGGCTGTCGGAACATGACTTTGGGGGGCCCTCAGCAGGGCCCCCTTGGATGCACGACCTCCGGTTGGAGGCCGAGTTGATTCCTGCACCCTCGTGGCAGGCACCTCTCAAGGGATGCTTGCCACGAGGTGCAGGGATGAACTACACCTCACATTTTATAATGGGAGTTGGTTTACGGTCGGAATACATGCTCCCATTGTAAAATATAGGAATGCGAACGAACAGTTTTCGATCACATCCTATTAGGCTGATCGGGACCGCCAACCGGGTGTCAGTCTGTCCCATGACGAGACCATGTCAGGCGGAGGTAACTACGCCCAACATCTTAATCAGCCCCTATGTCTCTAAACTCCCGATGATTGCAGTCTGGAGCAAACAGAAGTGTGGAATTTTAGTTTGCGATCTGAACATCATCTGCGCCAGCTTGTCACCTATGTACTACGTGCACGGCAGCCATTTTAGATATCATGGTCTCCCTGTCCACGATCAATCGCCAGCGCGCCCCTCTGACCCAGCAAGCATCCTCCGCGCACCCTGGCTCCCCCCCCCCCCCTCATGAGCATGACCCTTCTGCATGACCCTGTCCTTGGGAGTCACGCCAGCGCCTGACCAACACCTCCTCTCCTCCCATGAATGCCCCTCTGTTGATAAACCTTCCCTCAGCTCGATTGTCCACGCGGCATGAATACCACTCCTTTGATGACCCCTTCCCCCGTGTCCAGCTGTCCACACAGGTCTGAGGCCATCGCCTAAGCCGGCAGATATCATTTACTGCCCCTTATTGTACGAGGTCGCTCTCCTTCAAAAGACCCTCTATTGATCCAGGCCTCCCCACCCCCTGTGATATGATCAGGCGCACACATCCTAAGACTCGACGGAACACTCAGCTGCGTGATGACCCCCTCCTCTTATCAGCAAGTTGAGGACCTCTATTGTGGGGATATATGGGGGTGGGATTGACACGAGGATTGCGGGGATGTCTTTTTCTCTATGTCACAATGTTCTGATTGTAATAAAGAAAGGTCACATGCCATAAACCAGTGTATAAGAGGCCAGGCCTCCGAGAGGCTGTGAGAGCACCTCGAGACGATACCTTGTTGTCTGATCTGATGTGTTCTGCTCCGTCGGAATAAACTTCTGTTTTCCTGCCTTCTGGTCTCCGGCGCCTGCCTCATTGCTTGGTAATTTGAATGGTACAAGGGCGGTTAGCGCCGGGCAAATCTTGAGAAAGGTCCTAGCCCTACCTTTTTCCACAATTGGCGTCCCAAAGCGTGGGGCCCATCAGCGACACGTGGATCCAGTGGGAGAGGTCCCGACGACAGAGTGAACGACTGCAACGATCGGGAGAGCTCGTGTCCGATAGACCCTCGTCTGACAGCCGATCATCCGACCTTCACTAGTTCTGAACAGACCTCTCTCGAGTGATCTACGGTCCTGACTGGGAACCATCAGGAGTGCCACGGGCATCACGAAGGAGAGAGGACGATCGGGCGCTGGATCCAGAGGACAGGAAACCGTCCATGCGGTCCGGGTAAGGTCGTGTAAACACGACGAACTGAGAAAAGATTGTTTTGTTTGGATAATACTAGTATTACGCTTTGTTGAAAACCTCTGGAGATTCGCTGTCTGCAAACGGAGAAAACAACAGGCTCTCTCTTTGCAAACAGTGAAGGATAGGTAACGCAGACTTTTGTCCCCGTTGTAATCCGTCGTGCCTATCTTCCTCCCCCACTGTTTCCCGAACTGTCGTTCGTGGATTATTGTCTGGAGATTCTTTGTCTGCAAACAGGGAAGAACAAGGTCTCTCTTTGCAGGTAGAGAAAGAGTGGGTAACGATAACTTTTCGTGCCCACTTATTCTCCCCACTGAATTGTTTTGATTGACCGATTATTCGGTATTGGTTCGTTTGAGGTATTCACCGCCGGCAAACAACGGAGAATAGAAATATTCTGTCTAGTCTTTGCCCGCCGTGATAAGATAGGTAGTGCAGACTTTTGTCCCCGTTGTAATCCGTCATGCCTATCTTCTCCCCACTGGTTGGTAGCCTGTTTAGCCCGGACCGCTTATTAGAGATGAACCATCCAGCTCCACTGGAGGGCACCCCTAATAAGGACATGTTCACTAAGTATGGACTAGTCGCTATAGCTTACACTAAACTATGGCATAAATATACGAAAAAGAACCCTGAAAGTCAGTGGCCACTGATAGGTTCCTTTAATGAAAATAAAATAAAAACATTAGAAATAGCGCTCCAGAAGAATAAGACCACGCCCACTATGCTCGACAGTATCGGCATGTGGCGCAAAGAAACGGAACAACGAAAGAAAAGAGAAGAAGCAAAAATAGGGAAAGAATTACGAAAGGCAGCCCACCTGGCCGCAAAGCAACTAGAAGAGGAAATAAAAGAAAGAAAGGAAGCTACACAAAACCAAGAATCAGGGTCAACAGGCCAATGTCCTGTTAGGACTAAGCATGGGCGGAAAATCCGTTTCGCTCGCGGATTTTGCGGATTTTCGGTAAATTCGCAATCCGCGAGATTCGCGAATCTCCCGCCAAATCCGCGAGCAGCGGATTTTGCTCGCACTGCTCGCACTGTTCGCGTGAGTTCGCGGCTTCCCAGTACAACTTCGCGCCCCGCGAATAAGTGCAAAATTGCAGAAATACGATCTTAGCCAAACTGAAACTACTTACCAGGTTCAAAAGTTCAGGCTCATCATTAGTAGCCATTTCCTCTAGTGCTTCCTGAGGGGCCCCTCCAGAGTTCAGTTGCCAGTTGCAACTATTATGTGACCCTGCTCTGAACCTCAGAATAGTTACACATATGCCACAAAGGTCCTGAATTACAGCTAAGGGAGACAAGCAGGAGCCAGGCTGGAGGTTCAAATCCATTAATCAGCCCCTAATTCATTATTGTCAGTTGGGGCAGGGCAGGTGTTGTAACTAATTTTGCAACAATGAAAGCACTTAGCAAGTTCAAAAGATCACTAATCAGGAAGCACTAAGGAAGCAGGTGCCAGCTAAAAAAATATTCTGTGACACATTAATCAGCCCCAAATTAATTCAGGTCACTTGAGGCAGGGAAGGTGTGCTTGCGTTGCCACAATAATGTACACTGACTGGACAACCAGAGGGTTCTGTGATGAAACAGAGGGTGGCATGGGTGGGCCAGAGGGTGGCATGAGTAGTCAGAGAGTGGCAGTGGTGACAGAGAGTGGCAGTGATGAAGAAGAGTGTCCCAAACAGGCTGGACACGTAGAAACAACAAGTTCGCGAAACTTGCGACCCGACAGGTAAGTTCGCAATTTGCGACATTGTACAAAACCCTCGCGAACTGGCAGAAACCCGCGCAAACACACAAAAAAAAAATCCGCAAATTCGCGAGAATTTGCGGATTGCGAGTTCGCAAATCCGCAAAATTCGCGAACGCGAGATTCGCAAAATTCGCCCATGCTTAGTTAGGACCCCCTCTGCGCTCTACCCTGAATTACCCTCCAAACAGCGGCCGAACGATGAGTTACTACTAGGTCCCCCAATCATCTACATGCCCCCTCCGAATGCCCCCTGCCAGCAACACCCGCGGGCCCTAAGTGTAAACGAGAACGACCTTGGCGCTAGTGCACCGGCCCTCACGGCCTCCGCACCAGCCACATTAACAACTTCATCAGACGATCCCGAGGCTAGCAAACAATCACCAGCCAGACTAAACAGGTTGAGCAAAGATGAACGGGATGGGATCGACAAAATAGCAAAGGCATTAGTAGAACGAAGGGAGAGCGAAGATTATACAATGAGCGTATATAATTCACATGCCGACAGCCACAGACGGCATTTCATCTTGCGGTTCAGCTACTAAACCCTGAACGCATATGAAGATAGGTATCAAAGTAAGGGTCCCGCTAAACTACCAACGCTGTATAGGAAGATTGATGTTGGAGATGGGACTGAACGTGAGGCGACGGAGCTCTTCATGCAAATGCTTGAGGTCTTCCGCCACCTCACGGAACAGAAACCAGAAGCCAAGATTACGGTCCCTGAAACAACCTCGGTAGAAGTAGCCAATACTATGATGCCTATCAGAGAAGCGGCCCCTTACTGGATCCCGCCACGGGGCCAGGGAACGAGCGATGATATCAATAATGAAAATGCAAAAGGGAGGGTTGTGTACAATTGGGTTTACCAACCATGGGACCGACAAGATATCCTAACCTTTAAGCAAACCCTGCCCGATTTAAGAAAGAACCCGACGGCATTTTATACCGAATTAGGCACAGCCTTGGGTTCGACAATAATGACTTTAGCAGATATTGACTTGTTCTTTGGGTTATGCCTGCCAGCTGACGTGTGGAAGCAAATCCGGAAGGCTGACCACACGGATCTGTTTGGACATACCTGGGACCAACTCGGTAAACTAGATAGACAGCGAGAGCCAGGAAGGAAACCAGTGAAGGACATACTGGAACTCCCAGACAAACTAGTTCAGAAGTTAAAAACACTGGTCCCGGAAAGAAAGGTAGACTGGTCGATAGTCACGGCCTGTCGACAGAAACCCCAGGAAGATGTGTCAGAATACTTCTCCCGATTCGAGACAGTGTACTCCGACTACAGTGGCCAAGACATGACCACCGCAACCGGACAGCACCTGTTTGTACAAAATTATGTAAAGGGTCTAACACAAGAAGTCTCCCAAAAACTGCAGACGAGTGAGAGTAGTTGGGGGGCCTCCAAACCCGCAGCTATCCTTCAGATGGCTCAGTATTACGAACACCAAAAGAATGAGAATGATAGGGCGTCCGAGAAAAAGAAGAAAGATTTAAAGGAAAGGGTAATGATAGCCCAGATACAGGGTATAGCGGTAGGACGGGAACATCAAAGGGGGAACTACCAATCAACCACCCCCAGAGATCTACCTCCTAAAGATCACACCCCAACATCCCACACTGGACGTAGAGACATTAGCAATGACCAATGCGCCTTCTGCAAAGGGTTCGGCCATTGGAAATCCCAGTGTCCGGTTTTGCTAGAAGTGAATAGAAATAGGGACTCCAGGGATGTGGCAGGTGGTCCGAGAAATAGAGTACAAGGACGAGGGAGCACCAACGACACCAGCAATGACATATCAGGGAGACTGAACACATTTGACCGTCCCCGACAGAACCAATATCAGCTGTCCGAGGGTGAAAATGCCCCCGACTTTGCATAGGACTGCCAGGGGCAAGGGAGGGATCCAGTCGAGCTCTGTGTTGACCAGCAAGGTCCTTATGTCACCGCTAAGGTCCTGGGTACAGAGTCTCCATTCTTGGTAGACACTGGGGCGACACGTAGTGTGTTATCAAAACGACTGATTCCAAGGGCACCCTTGTCTGGCTCACACATAACGTCGATAGGTTTCGATGGAACGCCTTCCACTAACCCCCTGTCCGTACCTATTACCTTTGACCTAGAAAACAACACCACTGACGCGACATTCCTGCTTTCCTCCAACTCCCCTGACGCCATTATGGGCATTGACTTACTGAAACATTTTCGAGCTACCATTAGGTGTTCCCCAGATGGAATACGAGTCATCCTGTACGACAACCCAGACCTGCCCAGATCCCGTCCCCCACGACACATGTGCTCCATAACTGACGCTGACATGTCCTTGCTTGACACCCTGCCTCCGTACCTATGGGCCAAGAATGACTCTGATGTGGGGCGAATGATGATTGATCCTATTCACATAACTGTACGACAGGACGCTATGCTCCCGAAACTCCCACAATATCGGATATCCCCAGAGGGTGAGAAGGCACTGGTAGCGATCATTCAGTCTCTGGTAGATGCAGGAGTGGTTGAAGAGGTGGTTAGCAACGTCTGCAACAGCCCAATCCTACCTATTGTTAAGAAGCAAGGTGAAGGAGATGAGAAAGCGTACCGCTTCATCATCGACTTACGAGAGATCAACAAAGTGGTTTTACCCCAATATCCTGTAGTCTCCGATATCACCACCATTCTGACCCTCATCCCGTCCACAGCCACCACCTTCACTGTTATCGACCTTAAGAACGCGTTTTTCTCTATCCCCATCCATCCAGACAGCCGTTATCTCTTCGGCTTCACTTTAAAATCCCGCTCGTACCGATTTTGTAGAGCTCCCCAGGGGTACACTGAAAGTCCCAGCATTTACAGCCAGGCCCTCAAAAGGCAGCTAGATGCCTTCCAGCTACCAGATGGAGTGGTGTTGATCCAATATGTTGACGATATCCTTTTGGCGGCCGACACCACCCCACTTGCCACGACAGCCACTGTCCAACTCCTACACTTTCTTGCAGAAAATGGCCATAAAGTCTCCAAAAAGAAGTTACAGTTCTGCCAGCCACAAGGGACTTACCTAGGCCATCTTCTGTCCAAAGAAGGGAGGAAACTTACACCCGACCGAATCCAAACCATCCTAGACACCCCCATCCCAAAAACACAAAAGCAGGTCCGCTCTTTGGTTGGCCTAACCTCTTTTTGCAGACAGTGGTTGCCTAATTACAGCCTCATTGTGAAACCATTACTTGCCCTGCTGACCAAAGATGTCCCCTCCCCGCTTCCTTAGACCACTGAGTGTCAAGCCTCCTTTAAGGAATTACGGGATGCACTCTGCTCAGCACCCGTCCTCGGAACCCCGGATTACTCCAAACCCTTCTCCCTCTTCACCCACGAAAGGGAGGGGTGTGCATTGTCTGTCCTAACTCAATCAATTGGTCCTAAGCAGCGCCCTTGTGCCTACTTCTCCGCCACTCTTGATCCTGTAGCCAGAGCCTTACCTGCCTGCCTTCGAGCGGTAGCTGCCGCTGCTGTCTCTATCCGTCAGAGCGAGGGAATCGTACTTTCCAACTCCCTCACAGTGCTAGTACCCCATGCAGTCGACACCCTCTTGAACCAGACAAAGACCCAACACCTGACTAGCGCACGACTGACAGAGTACGAGTTGACTCTGCTTGCACCCCACATCACACTAAAGAGATGCACGACTTTGAATCCCGCCACATTGTTACCCCTGCCTGAAAATGACCCCGACATTCCTCCCATCCACGACTGTGTGACCCTCACGGACGAACAAACTAGGAGTAGGATTGACCTCCGAGACACCGCTTTTTCTGACCCCGATGGAGAGCTATGGGTAGACGGCTCATGCATCAAACTCCCAGATGGCACCACTTCAGCCGCCTATGCAGTAACGACAGCCCGAACAGTAGTTGAGACAGCCTGCATCACACAGCGATCTGCCCAGGCAGCAGAGCTGATAGCCCTCACCCGAGCATGCATCATAGCCGTAGGAACCACAGCGAACGTATATACGGACAGCCAGTATGCCTTCGGAGTGGTCCATCATTTTGGACTCCTGTGGAGGGAGAGGGGATTCCTGACGTCCCACGGCACCCCGATCCTCCACGGAGATCTAGTCTCCGCTCTGATTGAAGCAGTTCTCCTCCCCAAACGATTAGCGGTGATCAAATGTCAGGCACACAAAAGGGTGACAGACTTAGTCGGACAAGGGAATGCATTGGCCGACATCACTGCACGAACCACAGCTGAGAATAGGACGGTGACACGCATGTACATGACCAGGTCACAAGCAGAAAAATGGAGTGACACAAGGATAATGATCAGAGACATACAGTCGGCCAGCACCCCTCACGAGCTGACTAAGTGGGCAAGGGTGGGTTTGAAGGATGAGGAGGGCTGCTGGCGAACGAAGGATGCAAGCAAATGGTTGCTGCCCGACTCATATCTGATCCCCATACTGACGATTGCACACTCCCCCGCACACATAGGATCTGCACCCATGATCGAACTCATTTCCAAAGTCTGGCACAACGACAAAATCCCTGACTCAGCCAGACGCCTAGTTCAACAGTGCCTCATCTGTCTGCAACACAACCCCGGGAAAGGGACTGTGGTACCCCGGGGAGGGTTTGGGACCCCCAATCACACCTTTGAGGTCCTTCAGATGGACTACATCCAACTAGAGAGATGCCAAAACCTGAAGTATGTACTAGTCATCGTATGTGCCTTCAGCAAATGGGTAGAGGCCTATCCAACCCGTGACAACACTGCCATGACTACGGCCAAAGTACTACTGAAGGAATTCTTCCCTCGCTATGGCCTTTGTCGAATTCTATGGAGCGACAATGGCCCCCACTTCATAGCTGAGGTTATCCAACTAATCCTAAAGGGGTTGGGGGTGAAGCAAAGGTTTCATGCGGTCTTCCACCCCCAATCCGCCGGTCTAGTGGAACGCCATAATGCCACACTGAAGCTGAAATTGTCAAAAATAGTGGCCACCACTGGACTTAACTGGCCGGATGCCCTCCCACTGGCCTTGTTATCGATGCGCTCTACTCCCACCAAGCACCATTTGACCCCCTACGAGGTCGTGTTTGGGCGACCGATGAATCTCTGGACTGCTCCCAAACCGACCTCCATTCATGACGTCCCAGACGTCCTACTATCTGATTATTTGTGCAAGTTAACTAAAACGTTGTCTGTCATTCATCAACAGGTGCAGCAGGCCATCCCCGATGCTTCCAGGGGCCCCGGCCATGACATCCAACCGGGAGATTTCGTGTTGATACGAAATTTCCAGCGGACCAAGAGTCTGGAACCGCGGTGGACGGGCCCCTGGCAAGTGCTGATTACCACCCGAACGGCGCTCCGAGTGGAGGGGAAGAAGCACTGGCTGCACGCGCATCATTGCCGGAAGGTCTCTGCAAACCTGGCCACGACAGAAAACGTCAGCGCCCAAGAAGAGCTCCTGAGCAAAGACCGACCGATATTGGACTGTTATCCCGATACTGAGGCACTCGAACGTGCAAAATTCTCTGATCCCACTGTGCCATCCAGAGAAGGGTATTTCCTGCGTCGAAAGGAGGGAGTTTCGGCTAAGTAGGCCACGGACTAAGTTAAATCTCAGAACGGTGACCTAAACACAATCAAGGGTTACCGGGAGAGAAGCTAAACGAAGTCTGTGGTTCTGCCCACTACCGAGCCCCTTGAAGGTGATGGAAGCGCCAGATAAGAAGATGATGGAAGCGCCAGATAAGAAGATGATGGAAGCAACAGGAAATACCCAGTATAGAAATCCAAAGACTGACAACTTGCACAAATCAAAGACAATCGCACTCTTCATTGTCTTCCTCTTCTGCCTCCTCCTCATGACCTCCTTCTGGATTCTGGAGGAAAGCACACCGGCTCATGAGGCATTGCTACCTACTGCACAACCAACATCCCTGAGAGAGCATCACCTAATCTCTCTGTCGCCTCAGCTCCGAGAAAGGCGCAGGGAATTCTGGAACAATTCCTTCGTGCAACTGTTGCACCAACACAACCTTGCTGCAAATGCTACGAACTGCTGGATCTGCGGGTTGCTCCCGCATGCCACAGGACACTCCATCCCCTTCATCCCTTCTCCTTTCTCAGTTCACGGCTCCTGCCTCGCCTGGTTGATCCTCATGCAAGAGAGCCACAAGGACAACCCCACCTCCAGCCGGACAGTGTCACACTTCTACTCTGGGTTCTGGCTGAACAGAACTGGAAAGGCCCCTACTGCCCTGTGTCCTGCGCTCGCAGGCGCCACCTTCCTCAAAGACATTCCAGCCAAAGAACGAGTCGAAGTACAGGTGCTCCACAATCCAGCCAGAACCGCCTTCTCTCATCTGCAAAAACAAACTACCGACACCCTGACTGTGGCCCTGTCTGTTATCAATGTCACAGGTCTCGTGTGTCTCGAAGGCCATGGAACGCAGCTGGTGGGTCACAGCGCCTGCCGAATCACCAGAACATTGGACTCAGCTGACCCCCCTTCCTTTGTTGCTTCTCCGAATATGTACTTTGTGTGTGGCACCAAAGCTTACACCTGGCTCCCAAGAGGTTGGAAAGGCGCCTGTTACATTGCCTTCGTTCTTCCACCCACGTATGTAGCCCCTGCCAACCACCACCGGCAGAGGCGTGCAGACGACATTGGACAAGCCGACTCCACCGGAGCACAGTTCCTTGATGCAGCAAAGGGACTTGTTCCCCTGTGGGGCCCAATGGCAAACAGCCGTGCTATCCGACACCTGACCCAGGCAGTGGAAACAACGATCAACATCACGGCCGGCATCCTCGCCAACAACACGGCGGAGCTTCAGGCGGTCCGCCTTGTGACCCTCCAAAATCGTCTTGTCCTGGATGTGGTCCTAGCCGACCGAGGAGGAGCATGCCGCATCATCGGATCTAGCTGCTGCACCTACGTGCCAGATAACTCGCCTTCAGTCTACAAAGCCATTGAGCACCTCCACAGACTTTCCTCGGAGGTTCACCAAGAACAAGAAGGATGGTCGCTCGGGAGCTGGTTTTGGGACACTTTGAAGAATTGGGGTTGGAAGTTGTTTTCCTTCGTGCTGATACCTGTTGTGATATTATGTGGGTGTTGCTTAGGTATCCAATGTCTGCCACCTTTGTGCGGCCTTGTTTCTAACTGTATGTGCCCAAAGACTTTGGACTTCCGAAATGAGCACATGAGCCCCCTCTATGAAATAGAAATACGTGGCCTTATGGGGATAAATCCAAACTGACAAGTTGGCGAGACATGTTAAAAGGGAGGACTGTGGAATTTTAGTTTGCGATCTGAACATCATCTGCGCCAGCTTGTCACCTATGTACTACGTGCACGGCAGCCATTTTAGATATCATGGTCTCCCTGTCCACGATCAATCGCCAGCGCGCCCCTCTGACCCAGCAAGCATCCTCTGCGCACCCTGGCTCCCCCTCCCCCCCCCCTCATGAGCATGACCCTTCTGCATGACCCTGTCCTTGGGAGTCACGCCAGCGCCTGACCAACACCTCCTCTCCTCCCATGAATGCCCCTCTGTTGATAAACCTTCCCTCAGCTCGATTGTCCACGCGGCATGAATACCACTCCTTTGATGACCCCTTCCCCCGTGTCCAGCTGTCCACACAGGTCTGAGGCCATCGCCTAAGCCGGCAGATATCATTTACTGCCCCTTATTGTACGAGGTCGCTCTCCTTCAAAAGACCCTCTATTGATCCAGGCCTCCCCACCCCCTGTGATATGATCAGGCGCACACATCCTAAGACTCGACGGAACACTCAGCTGCGTGATGACCCCCTCCTCTTATCAGCAGGTTGAGGACCTCTATTGTGGGGATATATGGGGGTGGGATTGACACGAGGATTGCGGGGATGTCTTTTTCTCTATGTCACAATGTTCTGATTGTAATAAAGAAAGGTCACATGCCATAAACCAGTGTATAAGAGGCCAGGCCTCCGAGAGGCTGTGAGAGCACCTCGAGACGATACCTTGTTGTCTGATCTGATGTGTTCTGCTCCGTCGGAATAAACTTCTGTTTTCCTGCCTTCTGGTCTCCGGCGCCTGCCTCATTGCTTGGTAATTTGAATGGTACAAGGGCGGTTAGCGCCGGGCAAATCTTGAGAAAGGTCCTAGCCCTACCTTTTTCCACAGAAGCACCCTGTATGTTTGTATTTTTTTTGTAGTATAGTATTTTTTTTAATTTTTTTTACTAACCCTGTTTGGCAACCCAAGAATAAAACATCTTATTGGTTACTCTATTCTCTTTGCCATCCAGCGAAAGATGGTGCCAAACCAACCAGCATTGGAATCTTGAAATAAACTGTCCCACCTTGACGCTCAAGTCCGTTTAATTGATACTCTCTTAGTATCAAAAACCTTTATAGGAGGGGACGACGTCCTTAAAGAACACAAGTTCCACCTACTAGACCACAGAAAATCACTATCCTCAGCCGGGTTTAATACTGTCATAGAAGAACTGCTCATTTTTGTGCTGCATTGCGTTGGTGCGCAAAATTATTCTCTGTTGAGAAGCACAGGCATATTTTTATGTGTGTAAACGTCTTAGCAGTTGCCATTTAAGGTTGGACTTAACACTGTTTTAGTGTCTAATTCGTAAAACATTGAGTGGTATTTTGGGGATGCAACTCCTAGTTTTCAGCTCAGTGGGCCCGATTCACAGAATGAATCTAAGACTCTATCCTAAACTTACTACTATTTTGGTATTCACAGAATGCACTTACTACTTTTGGCATTCACAGAATGAACTTACTACTTTTGGTATTCACAGAGGTTAGGATTTTGTTTTAAGTTTGTCTTAAGACAGACTTAAGACCGACTTAACCCCTTCGATGCTCATGATGGAACGGTTCCGTCATGAGCATCGGTCGAGCTGTGCTCATGACAGAACCGTTCCGTCATGACCACACCCGCGAATGGAATGTTCAGCACCGGGGGAGAATCGGCGCCGCAGGCAAGGTGTTAAGACAGACTTAAGACAAAATCCTAACTTCTGTGAATACCAAAAGTAGTAAGTTCATTCTGTGAATGCCAAAAGTAGTAAGTGCATTCTATGAATACAAAAATAGTAGTAAGTTTAGGATTGAGTCTTAAGTTCGTTCTGTGAATTGGGCCCAGTGTCCGCATCTTGCCACAAACTGCATTTTGGAAGGAAAAAACTCTTACTTTGGATATTTATGTTATGAGTTAAACTAGGTTGACTGAAAATCGAAGAATACGTGTGTTTACATTTTTACTCTGGAAAAAGTAATCAATAAAAACGAGTATTCTTGAATTTTCAAACTCTGTGAGCGTTTAACTGATAAGGCCGGTCTTTGTCTTTTTTACAGGATATTATGCCTCTGAGCAAAAATCTACGACCTGCCTACCCTGCCAAGAAGGATCATTTTGCAAGTAAGAAAACAAGCTCTTTTGCACATGTTGGTACTTTGTAGATGCTCATTCACAGAAGTCTCGACTATCCCAGGTCCACGCATGAGCAGATCACTCAAATCAAGTTTTTTCTTTGAATTGTGCGATTTGCTCCTCATTTTATCCCATTATTAAATCGGAACTACAAGTCACAGAACGCGGACAGATCTTGTTCCGGGTGAGCAACTCGCAATGCAAAGTGGGGAAACTAAGAGCTCTGCATTCGAGCCATCGGTAAGACTGTTTTCTCATTTATAAAAAGTCTCCTACATTTTGCTCACACCCACCGACGAAAGTAATGGAAATCCCATTTGAGCGAACGGCCATTATTTTACAAAAGAATGCATCTACACAGTGCATTGGACTTGGTCGCTAAGAAATAAAAAACCTTTTATGGGGAGTCTCTGCAGCACTGGCAAAGACTGCACTGGCAGTCCTGCCAAGTATCACGCATCAGATGTGACACTAACGCATTTCAGTGTGGTGCTCCGCGTCACCGCACTGAATTGCATTGTCACGCATAGCACCTCAGCTGTCACTTAAGCTATCACTGCCTAAAACTAAACTGGAGTGGTAGCAGGCTGCACGTGATGCCGTGACATGTGCGCGCTGCTCCAACAGGCCTGGGACTCAATGGTAGAGCCCGCAGCTGCTGCTACAATGTATAATTTCATGACAAAGATAGATTCCATCCCGCCATCACTCAATCCCTCGCACAAGTTGCACGCATGCTCCCGATTCTTGCAATATCTGTTCGAGTGCAGACATTGAAATGTGTCCTGAGGAATGACGTTAGGTTTCACAGCAATGAGGTAATCTGATGTGCCAAATTATTTCAATATGAATAAAACCATGAGTTTGTTTATGCTTCGAATCGCTCACCCGAAAAGTGCTAACATGTGCTGTGCGCGTCGTAAACACAGGCAGCTACAATGTCCTTAATGAGCTGCATCCATAAAAAAGTTGTAAGTACAGAAACGCCAAATGGGAGTCAATTGAAATCTTTTTGTCGTCTGGGTTCTTCTGTTAACGAAAGCTTTCCGTGTGAACAAAATCTCCCCAAGCACTTGTGTTTGGGAAGAAACAGGCAGTCTGGGCACATCTTTAGTTATGGCTGCAAGATGATGATATGCTTTTGCTGAAACAATTTTTGCATGTAAGGAAGGCCGGGAGCATTGGATTTTTTTCTACAGGAGTTCCTGTTTGGTTGTATGGTTCTTAGAACAATCTGTACATTTAAATAAAGGTTGTGCAATTTAGCCATGTCTATTATTGATTGAGTGAATTCATTTAAAGGGAGCATCTAGTGTACACAAAATCAGTACCACAGTTCTAAGAATCGCAAACCAGAGGCATTACTGAGTGTTGCTTTGTTGCTTTGTTAGATATCTGCTTGGTTCTTGAGACCTATAGTGACATCATTCCCCAGATGATCCCTATATCGTTGACCCAAAGTATTTCAGAGGTCCATTGATTAGTACGATTTCCCATATTGCGGAGGACAATGTGAGTACATTCCCTTGCCCCACTCCAGGATCATTCTAGAGATTTGCCTGGGTTGTGCTAGATACCACTGACTTTGGAAGCATTTCGGGTGAATGAATCGGTGACGTTCCACAGTGCTTTCTAGCCCAAGCCGTAAACCTCCTGAACTTTGCAGTAGGTTCCTCCAAAAGGTGTTTTACGTACATGATCATTTAAGTTAAATACAAACCATTTTGGGGCCAAATCACAAATGCATTTTTAGCATGTTTGTAATACTCCCATCATGCTACTTCATATACTCTTTATGAATTGGCCCTAAAACATCTAAGTTGGGAATATTCACACATAGTTAGTACAAGGAATGTGCTCTATTAGAGATTTTAATAATAGGTAGTTGGACATTTAGGGCCAAATTCACAATTGCTTTCATGGATATATTGAGTAGTACTCCTGTAGCACAGGATTGGTACCGGTCATGGCAGTTAGGGCAGTGCCGACAGAGTAGCCGCACCTGGCGCTGACCTCTGGAAGGGGGGCAGGGGGAACTAGATTTAAAAAATAAAAATAATTGTGAACAAACCCCTGCTGTAGAGTTCCTTGTATGCCCAGCAGTTTTCAGGCAACAATAAAAAGGTCAGGATGACTTTAGTGATTAATTTTCCTGCTGGAGATAGATGAAAGTTTTGTCTAGTGGCCGTTTAGACGCATAATAAAGTACCCTAGAGGGGTAATGTGCCTGCTGCATGCAGATCACAGAACTGAGTGTGCATGAACTACGAGTAGCCACATACAACATTTAAATACATGTCAGAGAAGGGCTATGGCGAGATTAAGGGCACTGTTGGAGGGTGGTAGTGAGGGAATTCGTGGAGAAGGAGGTCATGGACACCAACAAATGCAGTTGCACCAGGCGTCACCAGCTATAAAGCCAGCCCTGGTACAGGAAAACACCTGCTGTCAATTAACACGTGTCAACAATACAAAAAATAAGCCTACAGAAAATATATCTACAAAGGACTGGATGGCCGATCTTATCAAGCAAGCAATGGTAAAATTAAAACAAAAGGTTTAGGCGCTTCATGTTATCACCGGGCAGAAAATGGAAAGACTTCATGGTCATGCAGGCATTAACTGCTTCAAGGCACTTTTATATTCTTATTTGATTAAATCGTTGCCAGACTAGGTTTCTATTTCGGATGATTGACACCATTACAGCCTTTTTCACAGCTTGAAATAAGATGGTCTTGAACTAACATGGCAAAATATACCAAAAAGTCTCGTTCAGTGTACTGTAAATATGTTTGAGTAGGTCAGTGAGATTTTGTGTTTGCACTGAGATTAATATTGAAATACTACTTTTTGCTGTATATCTAAAGTAGGCATTGTGATATTTTAAATACATACTTACCCGGGGATGTTGTTTCCTTCTTGCAGTACAGACGGCTGTAGTATATGCACATCGTGTCCACCTGGTGAGGAAGCCTTGACTGAAGGAACTGTTAATTGTACATCTTGCCCACCAGGTAAATGCATTTGAGAATCATAACAACAGAGGTGTCAGTGATAGTGGTCACAGAACAGTTTTGTCAGTTCACCAACATCCTAGGTATATTTGAAGTGGCACCACAGGCTGGCTGAATACTCATTTGGCATCAGTGGAAATTACATCACATGACCTTTAGCATGATGAAATTGACATAAATGATATTGTATTAGTGGATTAGGTTACACCTGCACCACTCAAGCATCTAGGGTTTGACACAAGCCATTTATTTGTGGATATACCCCCAAACCATCAGTATACTTCAGCGGCTTTCAAAAAATAAAAAGGAATAGAAAGAAAGCCTTCACTGCGGAAAACTTTTGCTTGGATGTTTTCCTCCCTGCTCCCAATTAAGGCTCAAGATGTTGGCGACCAACTCCCTGGTGTGTGGTGGAAAATGCACTGCTTAGGATTTGGGGGTGAGGGGGATTCTAAATAGTTAGGCAATGATCTAGGTGTGCTTTCAGAAATTGCCTCCGATCCAAGATGGATCCTGTCGTGCATCTCCAGCGCAGTTACATACACTAGTATCCAGAGCATGAGGTGGTAGAGAGTGACTTTGGAAAGGAGGTGCCTCTGCTCAGGTGAGTGGCAGACTCACCCCACAGCAGCACTCCTACATTGACTGCAAGTGTTGAGGCTGCTTGCCTTCCCGAACAGCAACTTCCATCAACAGTGCCTCATTTTCCCAAGCTGTTACTTGACAGGCTGTGACAATTTAGATGAATGACTACTTCCCCTTATAGAACAAGATACCAGAGTGGAAGAGTTTCCATAGGGCCAAGACATAAGTGGTGCCTAGAAGCAGAGCTAGTGTTGAATATAGGGTGGCGGAACCATGCTGTCAGTATAGGGTCACTGATGTCCCTCAGCTGTGTGATGCTGATCTGCTTTCGCTCCGTGGTTGACTTACACATTTTTATAATGATGCCCACTGGAGAAAATGAGTGGAAGCCGACCAAATGGAGGAAGCACTTCTTTGCCTTGAAGCGCCCAACAACCAGACAAGCCTGAGGCGGTAACGATGGGTCACCAGAGAACAGTGGGGCACTCTCATACTGGGTGAATGAATGAACATGTTGATCCTGAAGGAGATGCCAAGCTTTATGAAGTGTATAGGAGGGACAATGTCTGCAGTTAGAGGAACATTTGAGGAGCTAAACGGATGTACAGCTGAGACCATTCAAGATGTGTAGAGACTAGTTTAACACAAGATAAGTAAGGAAATAGCTGCACAGATCCATGAGACCGCGTTGGTTGAACTCAAACGTTCGAGGATCATACAGTTCCATTGACTGTGGAGCTTTTAAAAAATGAGAGCAAGGCAGTGAGGTACAAACAACCCTCAGAGAAACAGTACTAGAAGAAGAAACCGAGTTCTCAATGTCGTTCATGAGAGTAGCTCTCTAAGGCGCCTCAAACACTGGTTAAGGCATGGTCACAGTGTTGGTGGAGCTGGCTGACTCAAGAAGCAGTGACATACTTTGGGAAAGAAAGGGAAATGTATTTGTGAAGAATTTCAGGATCCACATATTTCATGACCTATGCCATGTCACATTGATGCACTGGAAGCAACTAGAGAGACCTTAAAGGAGCTATTCACCTGGAAATAGAGGTGTCCGTGTGATTCCTGATCCATTTCTATGAATCCAGGAGAGGTACAGGGCTATCTGAAGATGAATGCGGAAAATTTATATCAAACCAAGATAAGAGATCATTAATGGTTGAAGAGCCAATGTTGTGATCATAATGTCTGGAATATTGTAGTTTGCTTAAATCAGTAGCCCGCAAATAGGGTAGTAAGTAAGGTTTTCTGAGACCTTTCTCTTGGAGAGCAGTAAGATGTTGATTTAGATGTGTTTGCAATTCATTGATGAAAAAGGTCTCTTGTACGTTTTTATCCACCTATCTGACTGCTTTTCTTTTTTGCCTAACCAAAGCAGTTTTCTGAGAAAATGGCAACACCCAATGGGTTTTGTTGTTTGAGAGTCTACATGGCAAATGAATTTCTGAGAATTCTTACTGTTGTCTATTAATACAGAGCTGAGGAGTAGGTGGCCGATGCAAACACATTCGGCGTGACAGCAAGAGTTCCAGGCCTGGTTTCATTATGCCCCTTACCTCCTTCTAAAAGTCTGTGGGACAGAAGTAATAGAGAGACCTGTCCAGATAAGCACACACATTTGCATATAGTAGTGTGATATGCGCAGCTGGTGCGTGGAATGAATGCCTATGAGAGAATTCATTTTTGGTAGATTCACACCCTGGAAGCTGTGATTTTTCCAATGAGGATAAGGGCAAAATCAGATGTGGGGGAGAACATTTTCTCACTACAATCCAGAGCTCTATGTGTGGCGTATTCATTGTGCATTCTCCCGGGCTGGGGAGGATGCTACAGGATGCACCAAAGAGAGACTTTTATTGTGGTGACCAATATTGAAACTGAAAGAGGACTAATCATGCTGAAATATAACAAAAGGTAAGACCTAAAGTATGGCTTTTCCCAGAATCCAGAAAGAACTGGTTGTTCCTGCAAGTTAAAAAGAAGTTTCTCATAACTCCAGTGGTGACTTTCGTATACGGAGCCAAACAGGTCAAAATTCAGTTACCTTCTATGTTACACATTTTGGTTTATATAAATCATTGTAGTTCATGTAGCAACTCCATTGGTTTAAACATGAATCATATTAGGTGTGCGTTTGCGCATACAGAACTAGCTCACACAAGGTTTATTGGTTTGCATGTACTATACCTGTTGACATACACATTAGTTTGATGATCCAATGTGTTGGTTAATGCGTAGGTAAATTATTTGAAAACAAAAAACAGCATAGTGAGTTATGTTAAAAAGCATAAGGTTTAAGGTGTGTGTGTTTTTCTTTCAAACAAAGCATATCCGTTTATATTCTAATATACAGATTTATAGAAACCGATCACTGCTGTTTCTACTTAGTGCATTGGTATTTGCACATTAATACTGGTGTGTGTCATACTGTGCGGCGTGGCTTGCACAGTGTATTGGTTTGTAGGCATACACTTTTGATTTGTCCTTATAATGAATTGGTTCATGTATAACATTGCGGTTCGCATGCATAACCTACTCCTGTGCATGCGTAAAACACTGGTCCAGACGTGTAATGTATTGGTTGAGATGCGTAATATATGGATTGCCCTTAAAATGTATTACTTGCATGCATAGCACACTGATTGCCATGCATGTTGTTCTGTTTTGCAAGAGTATTACTTGGGTGCAGATGTTTATTGTACTGGCCCATATACATACCATATTGGTCCTCACTGTAATGTACTGGTTTGTTTGTGGTATTGATTAAAATGTGCAACTTATTGGTTTGACAGCAGTATCGGATGGTTTGTATTCATAATAGACTGGTTGGCATGCATAATTGCTTGATTCGAATACATGATGCATTGGTTTGCTCTTGTAATGCACTGGTTTATATGTGTCATATATTGGTTGTAATGTACAACATATTAGTTTGAAAGCATTAAATGCTAGTTCACAAGTGATGCACTGTATCACATGTGTATCCTACTGGTTTGCATGAATACCCTATTTATCTGCATGCATACTGTATTGATTGAGATATATATATATATATATATATATATATATATATATATATATATATATATATATATCAATGTTAATGGTATATATACATAATGTACTGTTTATTTTCGTAATGTACTGGTTTTTATGTGTAATATATTGGTTTAATTTAATTTAAAAATCTTTTTATTGAATTTTCTCTCGAAAGATAATCAAACAGAAAATTGAAGCAGATTGACAGGCATCTCAGAAACACTGTAATACAGGTGAAATTTACATTGATAAACAGTACACTCATTCAATACAGAGCAACAAGGGCATATTCATCATCAAACAGCATTTCCCAAATACCTCTCAAAGTAAATATCAAGCCACCTACAAGCTACTGCGCTTCCCTGTGCCCCTGAAGTGCAGTAGGGTTTGTCGCATCAACAGGTGGATCCTCGCCAACACTTGCATCATAAATTCTCGAGGTAGGCCCCAAATGTCTCTAGGACTTCCTTTAGGCACTTGCAGAGATTCTTTTTCAGCTCTCTCGTTGCAAAATATAACTTCTCTTGGAAGTTTAGGAAGGGGTACCTTCAGTCACACGCGTGCCACTTGGCATTAACGAGTACTAACAGCAGTGCTGCTAATTTCCTCCAAGGAAGGGGGATAGCTACACCATAACCAAACAGCAATCATAGCGGTGCACTGTTTAAGTGAGTTGCAGCTATTTCACTAATCGTATGAACAATTTCCGGCCGGAAGTAGTGTATAGGGTGCACAGGGCTTGGCAAGATGCATGAGTCTGCTGGTTCTGTAGAGCATCTAGTGCTTTGCTGGAAGGGTGTGTAAGGTCTATCCAATGCGCCTCCTCAGGAGTGTAATGTACTCTCTTAAAGAAATTAAAGTGGATAAGTCTGACTTTGATTTATGGGCACATGTTTTGTTTGTTCACAAAAGAACCCCCATGCTTTATTGGAGAGTGTCACCCCCTGATCTGTCTCCCATCCTACTCTTGTGACATTGTCTGAGGGGAGCAACCCATCCATCATCTTGTACAGTCTTGAGACCCAACCTCTGTTATTAGTAGACAAATAAATCTGTGTTAGTGGGAGAAACTCCTGAGGTTCTAGGGGGAAACAGTCCCATAGGGCAGAGGCCTCTTGTTGCAGCCGATAACAAATTAAGATATCCAGCATATTGATTTTCCCAAGTAATCACAATTGTTCCAGTAGAATAAATCTTCAATCTGGGAACAGTTGTCCCACTTTAGTGATGCCTATTCATTTAAAAGTAATTTGCACTGACTACTCTTCAGACTGAGAAAGGCTGGGTTGGTGACAATGAGCACCGAAGTGGAAAAAATGAAAGGAAGGCATACCCGGCTAATAACCATAATGCCCAGTGTGTGCATCAAACCGTCTGAATGTATTTACTAGCTGTAGGTGTCTTAACGGCCAGTGGGGTGCTAAGTGACCCTGTATCCAGTTGATCTCTTTTGATTGGAGGGTGTGGTGCAGCGCCCTGCAGGTTCCCCCAATAGATAGTGTAATATACCTGTACTGCTAAGAGGCATCTTTCATGGTTTGGGGCAGCAAACCAACCCTGGTTATATGACTGTTTACCCAACTCAGGTCATGGAACTTTACCACCCCATACAAGCATAGTAAGTAAAGTGCAAATCCTTACGAACTGTCGACTACCTGGGGGAAAGGTATACTAACAAAAAGGTACAGCAGCCTAAGGATCTGCAGCATCTTTATCAGGGCTGTTCTGCCTTGCTGTGGAGAGGGATCCATCGCTCTAATTGTTTTCTATTCATAAGTATCCCCAGATATTGGACTGAGTCCTTTGTCCAAGACAGGGAAAACTCTAGTTAATATATTAGCTTAAATGTATACCCATTTGGTTTTAAAGCATTACTTGATAATTTGCATGTATGATGTATTGTTTTTTTGCATACCTTTTTGTATATCCAAAAGATGCACAAAGTTCCCCAAAGGAGTAGTGTTAGTATGGTGGAGTGGTCTTTCTTCCTCTCTCTAAGTGCAGATATACATTCAAGGGTAAGGGAAAGGTATCCCTTGTCGGAACTAGTGATGCCTCACACAACAGGCTGGTTTAACGACTGTTGTCATATCGCCAGCTAGTTGTCTCGTGTCATCATCGGCTTCCTGCTCCAACGTCAAGCCGGCGCTGCAATGCCTGACGGGTAGCACACAGTGCTACACTTTTGTGGAGATCTTTTGTTCCTGGCCGTTGATCGAGTGAGTGTGAGGGCCCCAAGTTGTGAAGTAGTGAGCGTGAGGGGATGTGTGTTAAAAAAGGTCGGTATAGTCTACTCCGATCAATTTATTCATGTAGCTAACCACCTTGTTAAAATGAGAGGGGTACAGGGACTCAAACAGGCTATGGGGATTGGTCCCGTTCAACCCTCGTCTGTGATCAGGTGAACATGTTTCATGCCCTATCGGCAATTCTTCAGGACCTAGGTTGTGCTCATAAACTAATGGTGAGCCCAGTTTGGGCTGACGAGTGTGGAAAATACAACCTGAGGGGTTGGAGACTGGACCAGGAGGAGTTCCTGCGTCGGAATCCACCCTAAAGGGAGAAATATAAACATAGAATAATGAATGTTCTCCGCGGACTTATCCGTATTGAATAGTCAATGTTGTATATAAGTGTAAAAGGTGGAGAGAGGAGAAGGAATACTTAACAACTAAGGAAGGTAAAAAAGGTATAATGTTACCGTATTAGGTTTCCAACAAACATATCGTGACTCAACCATATGGCTGAATACATTGGTTGGTGCTGTGAGGAATATAGCGCCAAAAACGTGCTCTAGGCAGGGGTGAGGAAGAACGCGAAACAAAGGTGATCGGCTTTCTTGGACTTACCCTCAATAACTGGTGCTGGTACCCACAGGCTTTTCTCGTGGGACCTGCGCTGTGAGGTAATTATCTGTAAAGGTAGGAAAGGGGGGTATTTTTGAATTAAAAGGGAAGTTGATTATGAGGGGAGCAATGGCATCTCCTCAAGGGCGGACAGTTCAGTGCTGCGAGTGGACACCACTGGCTAGTCCCACTGTGGTCTCGCCTACCACCAGTCGGCTCCAGTGGAAACATACCACTCAAGTCAAGCTGCAGCCCGAGCGGGGACCCAGTAGGCATCAATCGGGCCACCACAGCGTACCCTCATGCGTTAGCAGCGGTGTACCCAGTGTGAGAAGCTCCGCGTGAGAAGCTCCCCCCCATTTTTTCACTTATCCCGGAATGGGAGGTGCAGGGTTGACAACAGACAGCAGCCCCCGAGGATAGACACTGCGGTGGTCGGGGACCCGAGAGTGTCACCGGCCACACACCCACGCCATCAACCCGGGAGAGGGCAGTTCCCTAGAGCCCCTGGGCGGCAGGTCAAAAAGACACAGCAGGCTTCGTCTGAAGGTCCATTGAGCCCGGCTGGCGTCAGGAGTTCATGCCAACCACGACGGCCCCCTTACCTCATTAGCGCGAGGGAGTTACCTCTACACCTAATCCCACACACCGACGTGGCTCGGCACGTAGAGCAGCTGGCGGTGTTGTGTGGTTTCAAGCGCCGTTAAATGGCCGGGCTCGATAGCGTGATGCGGGGGCGTGTCCTGTTTGTGGTTGCTTAGCAACACGGCTAAACAGATCTAAAATCCTGGTGCATGGGAATGACGTGTATGCGTCATGGTATCAGATTCGCGCGCCATCTTGGAGTGGGGTCCCAAAGCCTATAGACTAACTGTAATGTGTAGTCATATCCCTCATGTCGGGCGTACAAGGCAGGGAAATTGGAGCGTATTAGTTTAATGTTTGGTCCATAACGGTGGCAGGGGCGATCACAATGATCTGTGAGAGCAGATCGTGGTTATGCGGCCTGTACTTGGATTGGTTGTTGTGCAACCATGTTGGGCTGGTGTAGGTGGTGCCGTGTAGGTTTCGACGTTTCAAGGTAGCACGCCATCTTAGAGTGGGGTAAGGGACTCTACCTTTTTATATACCTTATTGTGTACTGGTTAATGAACAGCAAATACCTTGGTTTGAATTGGTTTTACATAGAAGTCTGTGCTTCGTGCATTGACTTACTTGCACTACACTATGATGTTAATCAGCAGATTTGAAAGGGCGGAGACAATGACATGGGCCAAAAGGTCTCTGGAAGCTGGACACTCAGTTTTCCCATCCCCTGAAAGAAGCCATGTCCTTGAAGCTGAGAAGCACTTGCTGCTAGCCTCCAGAAAGCAATATCTTGTATCGTTTACTCAAGTTATCTATTCACAACTGCAAGTAACGTTTTACATTCAAAAAAATGTTTTGGTTGTCCTTTGGAAGTGGAATTTAGCAGACTGTAAAATAGTGAGCATGTAAACATTATGTAAAGGCGTGGTGTATGTTACCAGCGCATTCAACGGTGTTGAATCTAGTTAGATCGGCATTACTTAGAAAAAGATCCATATAGCTTACATATTCAAAATTTGTATATAGAAAACATAGTTGCCCACTTTCAGTTTGGTCGTGTGTGACATTTGCATAAGAAACCAGTACGTTATGCATGGAAATCATTATGCTTTGCATACAAGCAGAACTTTGAGGGAAAACCAATATATATTATTTTTCGCAACCAGTACACTACACATCTGTTTTTAATGTTAGGGTGTTCATAAAAATAGAATGTTATGCTTGTAAACCAATTCATAATGAGAGCAAACCAATAAAGTATGACAACAAACCAATACATTATCCAAGCACATAGATATACATATGTATGTCTATCTATATGTGTGCATATACATGTGTAAATGTATATATATTTGTATATATGGATATATGTATGCAATTGTGTGTATTTATCTATAGCTATATGTATATGTATCTATGTATGTGTGTATTTATATGTGTATGTATAAACATATGTTTGTGTATGTGTGTTTATGGATAGAGATGTATAGATATGGAACCCTGCAGGAGCCCGGTCACATCCATCAAGTATGGGTGCAGGTCCCGTTATGTATCATCAAGAAATCCAGCGTCAGAGGGACACAAGAATATTTGCACTCCACGATCTTTTGAATTTCCCGAAGTTTTAACCAGCAACATGTTTCAAACTCTCAGAGTCTTTCTCACGGCCTATTACAAACTCAGTGTGCCCAATCACTCTAAAAAACAAGCATTTGCAATGCAATAGGTCTCGCATTAGGAAAGTGTGAGCCTATTGGTATTGTAAATGACACATTTTTTTAATATGTGTTGGCTTTGAAAATATCTAAATTAATAGCATTGTTATTCACAAAGCCAATAGCTTACACTTTCCTAATGCGAGTCCTATTGGCTATGGCAATGCTTGATGGTAGCAAGCAAGGACAGTGCTGTTGTGGTGCCGAGTGATGATGTGGTTGGGCTGAGTGATGTGGTGGTGTCCCCGAGTGATGTGGTGGTGTCCCCAAGTGATGTGGTGGTGTCCCCGAGTGATGTGGTGGTGTCCCCGAGTGATGTGGTGGTGTCCCCGAGTGATGTGGTGGTGTCCCCTAGTGATGTGGTGGTGTCCCCTAGTGATGTGGTGGTGTCCCTTAGTGATGTGGTGGTGTCCCTTAGTGATGTGGTGGTGTCCCCGAGTGATGTGGTGGTGTTCCCGAGTGATGTGGTGGTGTACCTTAGTGATGTGGTGGTGTCCCTGAGTGATGTGGTGGTGTCCCTGAGTGATGTGGTGGTGTCCCTGAGTGATGTGGTAGTGTCCCTGAGTGATGTGGTGGTGCCCCTGAGTGATGTGGTGGTGTCCCTGAGTGATGTGGTGGTGTCCCTGAGTGATGTGGTGGTGTTCCTGAGTGATGTGGTGGTGTTCCTGGGTGATGTGGTGGTGTTCCTGGGTGATGTGGTAGTGTCCCTGAGTGGTTCCCCTGAGTGATGTGGTGGTGCCCCTGAGTGATGTGGTGGTGTTCCTGGGTGATGTGGTAGTGTCCCTGAGTGGTTCCCCCGAGTGATGTGGTGGTGTCCCTGAGTGATGTGGTGGTGTTCCTGAGTGATGTGATGGTGTTCCTGGGTGATGTGGTAGTGTCCCTGAGTGGTTCCCCTGATGATGTGGTGGTGCCCCTGAGTCTTTCTCACGGCCTATTACAAACTCAGTGTGCCCAATCACTCTAAAAAACAAGCATTTGCAATGCAATAGGTCTCGCATTAGGAAAGTGTGAGCCTATTGGTATTGTAAATGACACATTTTTTTAATATGTGTTGTCTTTGAAAATATCTAAATTAATAGCATTGTTATTCACAAAGCCAATAGCTTACACTTTCCTAATGCGAGTCCTATTGGCTATGGCAATGCTTGATGGTAGCAAGCAAGGACAGTGCTGTTGTGGTGCCGAGTGATGATGTGGTTGGGCTGAGTGATGTGGTGGTGTCCCCGAGTGATGTGGTGGTGTCCCCAAGTGATGTGGTGGTGTCCCCGAGTGATGTGGTGGTGTTCCCGAGTGATGTGGTGGTGTACCTTAGTTATGTGGTGGTGTCCCTGAGTGATGTGGTGGTGTCCCTGAGTGATGTGGTGGTGTCCCTGAGTGATGTGGTGGTGTCCCGGAGTGATGTGGTGGTGCCCCTGAGTGGTGCCCCTGAGTGATGTGGTGGTGTCCCTGAGTGATGTGGTGGTGTTCCTGAGTGATGTGGTGGTGTTCCTGGGTGATGTGGTAGTGTTCCTGGGTGATGTGGTAGTGTTCCTGGGTGATGTGGTAGTGTCCCTGAGTGGTTCCCCTGAGTGATGTGGTGGTGCCCCTGAGTGATGTGGTGGTGTTCCTGGGTGATGTTGTAGTGTCCCTGAGTGGTTCCCCCGAGTGATGTGGTGGTGTCCCTGAGTGATGTGGTGGTGTTCCTGAGTGATGTGATGGTGTTCCTGGGTGATGTGGTAGTGTCCCTGAGTGGTTCCCCTGAGTGATGTGGTGGTGCCCCTGAGTCTGTCTCACGGCCTATTACAAACTCAGTGTGCCCAATCACTCTAAAAAACAAGCATTTGCAATGCAATAGGTCTCGCATTAGGAAAGTGTGAGCCTATTGGTATTGTAAATGACACATTTTTTTAATATGTGTTGGCTTTGAAAATATCTAAATTAATAGCATTGTTATTCACAAAGCCAATAGCTTACACTTTCCTAATGCGAGTCCTATTGGCTATGGCAATGCTTGATGGTAGCAAGCAAGGACAGTGCTGTTGTGGTGCCGAGTGATGATGTGGTTGGGCTGAGTGATGTGGTGGTGTCCCCGTGTGATGTGGTGGTGTCCCCAAGTGAAGTGGTGGCGTCCCCGAGTGATGTGGTGGTGTCCCCGAGTGATGTGATGGTGTCCCCGAGTGATGTGGTGGTGTCCCCGAGTGATGTGGTGGTGTCCCTTAGTGATGTGGTGGTGTCCCTTAGTGATGTGGTGGTGTCCCTTAGTGATGTGGTGGTGTTCCCGAGTGATGTGGTGGTGTACCTTAGTGATGTGGTGGTGTCCCTGAGTGATGTGGTGGTGTCCCTGAGTGATGTGGTGGTGTTCCTGAGTGATGTGGTGGTGTCCCTGAGTGATGTGGTGGTGTCCCTGAGTGATGTGGTGGTGTTCCTGAGTGATGTGGTGGTGTTCCTGAGTGATGTGGTGGTGTTCCTGGGTGATGTGGTGGTGTTCCTGGGTGATGTGGTAGTGTCCCTGAGTGGTTCCCCTGAGTGATGTGGTGGTGCCCCTGAGTGATGTGGTGGTGTTCCTGGGTGATGTGGTAGTGTCCCCGAGTGGTTCCCCCGAGTGATGTGGTGGTGTCCCTGAGTGATGTGGTGGTGTTCCTGAGTGATGTGATGGTGTTCCTGGGTGATGTGGTAGTGTCCCTGAGTGGTTCCCCTTAGTGATGTGGTGGTGCCCCTGAGTGATGTGGTGGTGTTCCTGGGTGATGTGGTAGTGTCCCTGAGTGGTTCCCCTGAGTGATGTGGTGGTGCCCCTGAGTGATGTGGTGGTGTCCCCGAGTGATGCCTACAACAAGCGTGCAAGTGAAAAAGCTGCACGGTCCGCCGATTTATTGTCTTTATGGGGCCATGTGTTTCAAACACATGGCCCCATAAAGATAACAAAGGCCAGCCCTATTGGCTTTGCAGTGCTTGCTTTATCATCGCCTTTAATATCAAAGGCTGTGTCAAACCGCACAGATTTATACCCGAATCCTTCAGAATGGATTTAGATGTTTGCAACGGGTGCATTGATACTCTGAGCTATATCACCTAACCCCAGACAAAATTGTACACTGTATTGAAGTATTCTGTGCTTGTGTGTGTGGTCTTGTACAAGAGATGTGAACAGTCCCCCTGAGCTTGAGAGAGTTAATTACAGAATCCTTCTGACAGATCTGTAATGTACAGAACTCTGCAAACATGTCGAGAATGAGGACAGCCGTGTAGGTGGTTATGATGTGGAGGAAAGGAGGGGAGTTGAGGAGAAGGAAGGGGGGGGGGGGGGGGTAAGAGCGAAAGAAGTTGTAAAGGAATAAGAAGACACATAAACACGGAGAAGCGAAAAAAAGAGGAGGCATTTCAAAGAAAAGAAAAGCAATCTGTTAATCACTGAAATGGGAGGCAAAAGGATCCAGACAAAATATATGTTGTAAGCTTGGCACCTTGTTTAATTCTTTAGTTTGTAGAAAAAAAACATTGGCGCCCTCTGCTGTATTTTAGAAGCATTGGCGCGCAAAAGCACTTAATGAGCCATGACGGCTCGTAGATAATCCCCTTGTAAGCGCGAAGGCGGAGAGCAAGCCAGAGGAAAGTCAGATGGCGCTGAAGGCGGGCGGCTGCGCGTACACGCTCGCGTGAACGCAAGCTTATCTCCAACCAGCAGCACTTTGAAAACTCACCTACTAAAGTCTCTTCTAGCAGCAAATGCACGCTGACTCAGCGAGACCTAAAAAGCATTTGCAATGCAATAGGTCTCTCGTTTGAAAATTAGAGCTTTTGGTGTTACAAATGACAATGGTTTTTAATTTTGTTTTCTGTATATAGTGGAGTGCTACACTGGTACTAATGTGCTTAATCTTTTCCCATCCAGTAGTTATTGTTTTTAGTAAAGCCTTTTATGTGCAATTAAAAAAAAAACCTTTCCAAATAAACATAGATGCACAGATAGACACACACAAATGTGCAAGCACGGATAGAAAGAAACACGTATACACAAACGCATGCATTGAAATGTACACATTTGGAAATCGCTAGTTGCAGCCGCATACACAGATAGATGCAGCCACACAAGCATACACACACACTTACGTACAAACACACACATACAGGCACAAGCACATAGAAGCACAGACACACGCTCACATAGACAAGCACATAAGCAAGCATGCACATACATATATAGCATTAACAAGTGGAGATACATTTACAAACTCACACATGCATGTAGATCTATTCAAGCACACATACATAGGCACTCATATATACCTACACATATGTGCACTCAGATACACATACATGCAGGGATGCACACACACAAAGTTCAAAAGAAACTTTATTCGGTTTAAATCACAAAAACCATAAAAGTGTACAAGCATTAAAAAGTCCACACGCCACCCGTAGTAAAATATAACATTGATACAGAACAGGGGATAACCCCTGAGATATACAGTACATGATGGCAAGAATTTAAAAACAACAACATGAACAATAGTAACCTAATTAGAGAATTCGTACAGTAGTTGATATTTATAAAAAGTCCTCTAGGACCAAGCGATCTTTTTGCCGAGTCTCACTGCTATAGTTAAAAATTTTGCCACATTATAAATGACCCATATTTCTGTCAACAGTTGGAGGTACAACAAAGCTGGCTTTACTTGCCTAAAGCCTTTTCCTCTTAACAATGGTATAATAAATTTTGTTCTAATACCTTTGAAATAATCACAAAAGAACAAAAAGTGGGCCGTGTCCATAATTGAGCAGCCATCACATTTGCATAGAACTAAGTCCGTGCTCCTGGTCCAAACAGGGCGGCCAGAAATTAAAAGATGAATTTTGTTCAATCGGAACCTTGTTAACAGATACCTATGATTAGCATTATTCACAACTTTAAGGTACAGTTCCGGTTCGGGGTCAGGTGAAACGATCAGCTGATGGGTCCTGACAGAGGGTTTAATCAGCTCCCTACCCTCTCTGTCCATTCCTCTATTCAGCAAAAAAGTATTTTTGACCCATTTCAGATCCCCTTTCACCAAACTTGAGGGTTTGTCGAACAATTCGGGCCGTCCCAATTTTTCACACATTTGTTGCACGTACTTCAACCAGGGGATCTTTTCCCAGTGGTCCAGCAGTAAACAATCTTTTAAAATGTCATGGTTTACCTCAAGCTCCGGATTTAACCAGACTGCCAACCATTTTAATAAAGGGGCCATGGCAATTTTGTCTTCCAGGTAACCCACGCCACACTCCTGGTGAACTATATAGTTTGCGGTGGATTTTGGGAGGGAAAGAAGTGTTTTTAGAAAATTGTCCTCTGTAACCTGAAGCGATGAAACCTGCTTAAAACCCCACAATTCGGCCCCGTACATGGCGATGGCAGTGCATTTGGAAGCGTATACTTTTAGTACTGCCTCAATGGGCTTCACCCCCAATTTACGGGAGAAACTTAGCACTGCGGAGATTGATCGTGCCAAGGATGTTTTTTTCTCCACCAATTGGGGATGCCACGTGGAGCCTTCATCGAAAACCACCCCCAGATAGGGAAATCTGGAAACTCGTGACAACTTGTGTTTGTTACAAAATAATATGTATGGAGGTGAGGGTAATGCACTCAGTTTTTGCAAGTCTCTTTTACATTTATTCGGTATGTGTGCAGCACCAGATTAGTGCCTGCTGAACTCTTAATGAACTGTGAATGTGGCCTGGGATCGCTAGATCTCCAGGACTCCGGTGCGCACTACTATTATTAGTTATAACAAATGAAACCAATAGTCCATGTTAGTCTTTGTTTTTACATCAAACAAGTTTAGTCAATGAGAATCCATTCATATCATTTTTAACATTGCATCAAATAAATTGCATCAAGAAAATCCAAGATTCATATACAATTATAAAACACAAATCAATACAACACAATTACACTTGTAACCCAATGCATTTCGGGGTCTACGCCCCTTCGTCAGGGGTCTAAAGAAAAAAGAAGAAAAAGAAGAAATAGGAAGCTCAATTAGTATTGATGTTTTTACAAAAAGGAAATCTGCTATTTACGTTTAAAGTGATGTATTGATCACCTTACCCTGGTAACTGGTTGTCTTTGGTGTATAAGTGTTGTGGATTGAAAAAAATAAAATCTGGAAGATCAGAGAAACGAAAAGAGAGAGTAAGAGTGTATTTTAAAACAAAATATACCAGCATGTTATGTTGAGATATAGTTCGCAATAAGTACCTGTATTTCCGGATAGAACCAGATTATCTGTGAATGAGTCGAAGGCATATATGTAAGAGAACATTCCTCTTTATGCTCATATTTTGCGTTTTTGCGTAAAAACACATGGCTCACCTGTTTGGTTTAAGTCACGTAGCCAAAATGATGGATTCTATTGGGTTTAAGCGGATGAGAATAGTATCATGAACTATTTAACACATAGATTGTTTACAACTGAATTGTACTATGTAGAATAAGCATTTACCTGCGAGTTCAGGGTTTTGTGCCTAGTAGCTCGCTAGCGTCTTTTTAATTCTTCTCACGCTAAAAGAGAAGTAAGACAATGCGTGTTTTAGCGAGTTGTCATTTAGGTCAAGACTATTATTATCAATCCCGCCTAACGCGGGTTGACATTAAGGCTTACCGGGCGGCGCTGTGATAAGCTCCGTGTTCACTCTGTGACCGACGTGTTGTGGTGATAGCACGTTGGCGTCCATAGTCCTTTAGCTATGTCGAGCTGACTTAATCAATATAGAAGAGGGACTAAGGGCGAAGAAAGAATTTTGGCGGCCATAATGGAATGGTGTCACTCGTGATTATAGTGGAGAATGGTTGTTAATAGCGCGTTAGCGTCTATTGCTGATAATACAACTTGTAAACTAAATGAACGAAAAAATGAAACCAAATGACAATAAATTGGGGGTAGTAATACCCCAATTAAAATGTATTCACATATCGAATATATTAATTTCTGGGATCATTCATTGCCGGTATTTCGGTTGTGTGTTTACGTCGAAATTGCGAAACTGCATTTTGTAGACAGTCAGAAAAGTAAATTATGAGAAAAGATGAACAAACAGGAAGAGTAGAGAAAAGTAAAGATGATCTTCATCTTTAACACATTTGAAGCATTTCTTTCTTATCAACTTTAGATGCCTATAGCAATTCATATACTCATTGTACATAATAACAAATTATTTTATGAAAAAGATTTTCATGGTGTGTATTATGATAATACACACCATGAAAATCTTTTTGAGTATATGAATTGCTATAGGCATCTAAATTTGATAAGAAAGAAATGCTTCAAATGTGTTAAAGATGAAGATCATCTTTACTTTTCTCTACTCTTCCTGTTTTTTCATCTTTTCTCATAATTTACTTTTCTGACTGTCTACAAAATGCAGTTTCGCAATTTCGACGTAAACACACAACCGAAATACCGGCAATGAATGATCCCAGAAATTAATATATTCGATATGTGAATACATTTTAATTGTGGTATTACTACCCCCAATTTATTGTCATTTGGTTTCATTTTTTCGTTCATTTAGTTTACAAGTTGTATTATCAGCAATAGACGCTAACGCGCTATTAACAACCATTCTCCACTATAATCACGAGTGACACCATTCCATTATGGCCGCCAAAATTCTTTCTTCGCCCTTAGTCCCTCTTCTATATTGATTAAGTCAGCTCGACATAGCTAAAGGACTATGGACGCCAACGTGCTATCACCACAACACGTCGGTCACAGAGTGAACACGGAGCTTATCACAGCGCCGCCCGGTAAGCCTTAATGTCAACCCGCGTTAGGCGGGATTGATAATAATAGTCTTGACCTAAATGACAACTCGCTAAAACACGCATTGTCTTACTTCTCTTTTAGCGTGAGAAGAATTAAAAATACGCTAGCGAGCTACTAGGCACAAAACCCTGAACTCGCAGGTAAATGCTTATTCTACATAGTACAATTCAGTTGTAAACAATCTATGTGTTAAATAGTTCATGATACTATTCTCATCCGCTTAAACCCAATAGAATCCATCATTTTGGCTACGTGACTTAAACCAAACAGGTGAGCCATGTGTTTTTACGCAAAAACGCAAAATATGAGCATAAAGAGGAATGTTCTCTTACATATATGCCTTCGACTCATTCACAGATAATCTGGTTCTATCCGGAAATACAGGTACTTATTGCGAACTATATCTCAACATAACATGCTGGTATATTTTGTTTTAAAATACACTCTTACTCTCTCTTTTCGTTTCTCTGATCTTCCAGATTTTATTTTTTTCAATCCACAACACTTATACACCAAAGACAACCAGTTACCAGGGTAAGGTGATCAATACATCACTTTAAACGTAAATAGCAGATTTCCTTTTTGTAAAAACATCAATACTAATTGAGCTTCCTATTTCTTCTTTTTCTTCTTTTTTCTTTAGACCCCTGACGAAGGGGCGTAGACCCCGAAATGCATTGGGTTACAAGTGTAATTGTGTTGTATTGATTTGTGTTTTATAATTGTATATGAATCTTGGATTTTCTTGATGCAATTTTTTTGATGCAATGTTAAAAATGATATGAATGGATTCTCATTGACTAAACTTGTTTGATGTAAAAACAAAGACTAACATGGACTATTGGTTTCATTTGTTATAACTAATAATAGTAGTGCGCACCGGAGTCCTGGAGATCTAGCGATCCCAGGCCACATTCACTGTTACAAAATAATGGCATCACATTTTTTTTGGACTTCGCTTTGTGACCTACTACCATAACATGGGACTTGCCAAAATTGACGCTTAGATCAAGATTATCCATAAAAGCATAAAAGGAGTTCAGCAGGCATTGGAGTCCTACTGCAGTTCTGGCTAGGAGGGCAGCGTCATCCGCATACAGTAGGGCAGGCAATAGGTATTTCTCAGCCTTCGGGATATCCTTGCAAACTACGCTCAAAGCTTTACCTAGGTCATTTATATATAGTGTGAAGAGCAGGGGAGCAAGAATGCACCCCTGTCTCACACCATTGATAATACTAATCTTTTCCGTGCAGTTCCCCTTTCTGTCGTATCGGACCGTTGCTGTAAGGTCCCTATGGAGGTCTGCTAGGAAGTATACTATGTTGGGGTCTATTCCGATGTTAAGGAGCTGACCCCACAGTTTGGATCTGTTTACCCGGTCGAATGCCGAGGACAGATCCATAAAAGCTATAAACAGGGACCCTTGCTTAGCCAGGGTGTACTTCCCGATGAGCAGCTGTAAGTTTAGGCTTTGGTCGATAGTGCTGCGACCCTTTCGGAATCCATACTGTAGAGGGGAAAGTGTGTTGGTTTCCTCTAACCAAGTGGTCAGTTTGCCTAAAACCACCCTCCCTAAAACCTTGACGGAGGGTGCACACACACATTTACACGCACACATTCTTGTGTTTCTTGTCTCACCCCTGTGCGGTGTCTTGAATGAAATATTTATTTCACATTTTTTGCAAATGTAAGCATTTGAAGTGCTTTAACGGGGGAAGTGGATAGATGGAAATAACAATAGAGAGAGAGGAGTGTGTGAGATGGAGGAGAGCGATGTGTAACACAGACGGGAGAAATAGAGATACAGGTTTAAAGAAACAAAAGATTTTAAGGACAGCTTGACGCCGCCGTGAGGGAAACGGCTCCAGGCAAACTTACCTGCGGACCTGCGGACTACCGCTCCCAGCAGCCCCGGAGAGGGCGTGACACTTCTCCTCGCGCCCGGAGGCGCTACAAAAGCTCCGAGCGCCGAGAGCTCCTGGGGGGCATTTGGACAGCTTGACGCCGCCGTGAGGGAAACGGCTCCAGGCAAACTTACCTGCGGACCTGCGGACTACCGCTCCCAGCAGCCCCGGAGAGGGCGTGACACTTCTCCTCGCGCCCGGAGGCGCTACAAAAGCTCCGAGCGCCGAGAGCTCCTGGGGGGCATTTGGACAGCTTGACGCCGCCGTGAGGGAAACGGCTCCAGGCAAACTTACCTGCGGACTACCGCTCCCAGCAGCCCCGGAGAGGGCGTGACACTTCTCCTCGCGCCCGGAGGCGCTACAAAAGCTCCGAGAGCCTCCCGCCCCGCGGGACGCGCGCGGGCGGCGCCGGGCGGAGCCCGGGCAGAGGGCGGGCCGTCTTAGGCCGTCAGCGGCCGGAGGTGGACGGGACGGGTCCAGTCCCCTAACGTTGCCATCAACATAAGGTATTTGGTAGTCCTCTCCGAGTGACTTTGTGTTTTGCCAACCATTCTAAAGACTATTGGATCGGGAGAAAACCAGACTGTTACTATCAGCTATTGTTGCTGTTGCTTCACAGACTGTGGGACCACGTATATTTTATCTTAGGTACCAGGTATTTGCTAACTTATAAATTGATTGCTGTAGTTCTTACACTTCGATTTATGAGGTGATAACAACTACAGTTACTACTTTCTCCTACCTACCGCAAATAAGTATGTCTCCACGGGGAAGTCGCAGCAGAACTGCAGCTGCCGGGGGCAGTAGTAAAGTTAGCAAAACGGGTCCTATTGACAATTTTATAATCAAGGCCAATGATGCCATAAATCAAGGTATATCCCTTTTGGAACGTAGGGTCTCACAAGATCTTGCTCATGCAAGACGCTCTTCCTTGGGACTTATTGCTTCTGCTACTACTCCCATTCAGGTTCTAGCTGTTAATAACAATAGATCTTTACTGAACATGTGTGTTGATGTCCATACCATACCCAATGAAGTAAATCTATCTGCTTCCATTCCCCTGATTGATTCCGATACAGACACTAGCCTAGACTTGGAGAAGACCCCTGACCTACATATGACTCCCTCACCTGAAATTATATCAGCAGAGAATGTTAGGGAAGTAAGGGGCAGACGTGAGGGCGCTATTCAAAAATTACAACATAACCAAAGCGCACCCACGTCAAAAGCCCCTAGGGTCAGTAAACACCAAGGGGAAGAAACTAGTACCAACCCCAACTCAAATATAAGCAGGACTGTGGACACAGCTAACAATCGCCATGAGTATGAGGCTGGGAAAGGAAAAGAAACGGAACACCTGGAAGGGTTAGCAGTAAAGGATGGTAGATCGATCGACCCTACTGAATTAATGAATGACTATATATTGGCAAAACTGGGTGAACTTCTTGGTATTTATCTATCCCCTATCGAAAGTAGGCTCACCCGGATAGAAAAGCATCTAGCAGAACTAACCAGGCCAACTAAGAGCTTAGCTAAAGTAACCGTTGCAAAAGACACAAGTCAACCCACTCCTAATCCAGCAGTCGGTCCCGATTCGAATGTCTCTCAGGTATTATTTACAAATACAGTTAACCCACCCAAACCTGCCCTAGCACCACCGAAGGGGATAAGTGTCAGCCAACCAACAGCGAAATGTAACAAGGCAGCCCCTGTAATAAGGAAGGATAATATCACAAAACATGTAAATGTCCCTATGATGGGCCAGCCCCCAAATTCTGGAGGTGGTTCCATCCAGGCCCAACCACTACAAAAAACATCTAGACATGCTCCTTCCCGCATTAATTTACCACCTGAATGCGGGGCCTATGTCCTTGTTCTAGTTAATGTATCCAAACTAAGGAAGGACCAAGAAGAAATTCCCACATCTCTTAAAAACAAAACCCTACATTGGTTAATTGCAAATTGCAATTTCCCAATAGAAGGTGCAAGAGAAATTATCAATACTCAGCGGGTGGGCTGGATAGGCCCACTCAGGAAAAAGTTTGAGGGTGACTGTGTTATAATTAATTTTAAAAACCCACAGTGGGCAGAGAAAACACTAGCAAGCGCCCCACCACCCTCAACTCGGGAATTCAATACTACACTCCTTCCCTTAGGGTATTTCTATAGACATTTGATACCCCAGAACCAAGTCATGGAGAGCAATCCCATCACCACCTTTCAAGATTTGAATTCTGGTGCAAGATTCAAATCGCCGCTCTTCTTACAAAATCAGGATTTTGGTCATTTGAATGGCCATAATAATTGGCGGAACCAAATGCCAAACCAGATGCCAATGTTAGTATCCCCTAGTTACCCTCCGCACCACTTTCAATTCCCAAACATGCAGCAAGCTAACCATTATAGAGATAGATCCTATCCTGCCCCTGACCTTCATCTATTCCAACCATCATTCGAAGCGAGGTCAACATTTAACATCCCTACCTATAATCGTTTTGACTATTTTTCCAACCTAGATGAACAGGACTGACTGTATATAATGCCAACAAAAGATACTGATAGCCTAACTACAGTTAATATACCAGAGGTTCCGGTTGTACATGCTCAGGCTATGGGTGATACTGAAGAAATCCTGGACCTAATGCCTGTTGACGACAATCAACCTGCAGTTGTTAATATCATTTCTGAAAAAACAGGGAGTAGCTGTACTAGGGTTAGGCCAAGTAACCGTCGCAATACTCATGGGCTAACAATCCTAAGTTGGAATGTTGCAGGATTAGAATCCAAATTATTGGATCCTGCATGGATTAAGATAATTAATGATGCGGATATTGTTATGTTTCAGGAAACATGGGCTGTTGGTAACTTGTATATTGAGGGCTATCACTGCTTTAGTTTAACATCGCCGAAACCATGTTTTGGCCGAGCGGTGGGTGGTCTTTTCATCGGGATCAAGATTCTTGCAGGTGGTACAATTGGAAACCTGCAATATGATGGTCCGGCAAATCCCAACATCCAGATTCTTGAGTATAAATTGAAGTCAAAGACCACAATCTATTTAATAAATTTTTATAACAATGATTTTTATTATGTACCAAACAAGAACCTTTTGGCATTATCTAATGTTTTAAGAAATCTGGAATGTTCCCTTGCAGTAGACAAAAAGTCATGTATATTAATAGGGGGTGATTTTAACGCAAAATTAGCAGGGAGTGCTGGATCTGTTAATCACGTTTATTTAGACCCAGCAGAGCGTAGGGGTTTTGAACTATCCAAACTACTCACTGAATTTGACTTAGATGATGCTTTGAGTGTAGGACATAATTATGACTCCCATCACGCTCCTACATATATTGGTGGGAACAGTAGTTCCACTATTGATTACGTTTTTATGTCACCACTGTTAATAGATTGTATAGTGGAAACTTCTGTTTTACAAACACCCTTTAGCGATCACAATCCATTGGTTGTAATTTTGGATCTTGCCCCAAGCCCGATTTTCGAAAATTTAAATGGTGCAAGGGACATTACCCCATCAATTGATGGCCTGCGGTTAAAATGGAGGGGGGTGAATTGTGAGGCTATTTTAACAAATGTACAATTGCTATTTCCACATTTGATTGACTCTTGTAAAGTTTTAAGTAATAATTATGATCAATTAATTGCTGATTTTGAATCCTTGTGTTCAGCCATCAAAACCCTTTTGTCTGTTCCACTACCCATAGAAGGTAAAGAGCCAAGATGGTTCGATTCAGCATGTTCCCTGGCAAATAGAGAACTAAGAAAGGCTCTCTCCATGAAACCTAGGTGTAAAACAACCGTTCAGTTAGCTAGGAAACAGTACAAAGCTACAATATCAGAACGGAAGGCTAATTTACTTTCCGACCAATGGGACTCTTTGGTAATCAGCGCAAACTTGGGTGGTAGCGGCCCATTCTGGTCATCTGTTAGAAAAACACGGGAAATGGGAAAGAAACTCACCCAAATCAGTTGTAACATAACAAGTGCTGCATGGGAGACCCATTTTTCTAACATCTATGCAGCCCCTAAAGAGGAGTATTCTCCATCTATTTCTGACCAATCAGGGGGTCTATTAATTTTAGAGCATGAAATTAGAATAGCCATAAAAGAGAGTCTGGGAAATAAAGCACCCGGACCAGATGGTCTCCCTATTGACATCATTAAACATGATGTTGATTTGTGGACACCCATATTTCTTAATGTTTTTAACAGTTTACCAAAAACAGCCATGCCAACTACTTGGGCCACCAGTATTATTGTCCCTATCTACAAAAAGGGAGATAGGTCTGATCCAGCGAACTATCGCCCTATCTCCCTTTTGGATAATACTTTGAAAGTATTGGGTCGTATAATCTTTCATAGAATACTGGACTGGGCGAATGACACTGACTTTTTAGATCCATGTCAGATGGGGTTCCGTAGTGGGGTAGGAACAGTGGAGCAATGCCTAAACTTAAAATTGATAATTGACAAATATAGTGTTGCCCGCTCCTCCCCCACTTACCTTGCATTTATGGACCTCTCGTCCGCCTTTGATCTTGTTAATAGATCAAAGCTTTGGTCCATTCTCTCAACTAATGGTCTTGATGACACTCTGGTAAATTTCCTAGCCTATCTCCATACGGACCTGAAAGCACGGGTACGTATCGGGATGGGCGGAGAGGTATCAGGAGCCATTGAGATAGGAAGGGGGGTGAGACAGGGGTGCGTTTTAGCACCCCTGTTGTTCATCATTTATATTAATGGCTTATCCACCTGTCTGAAAAAAGTTACCACAGATGTCCCATTTGTTTCAGGGAAACCACTTCCAGTACTTTTATATGCAGACGATGCGGTGCTAATGGCCCGCACTCCTAATGCCCTTCGTCTGCTTGTACATAGTTTTGTTAAGTTCATGGAGGATCTGGATTTAAAGGTCAATTTTAAAAAATCTTTTATTATGTCCTGTGGCCCTGGCAAAAAGAAACTTAATACCATCCAGTTAGGCACAGATAAATTGATATCTGTCCCTAAATTCCCATATTTAGGGTTGGTTTTCGCTGCGAACGGCTCGTGGAGTGGGCATATGGCCCACGCCACGAGCAAGTTCTCGAAAGCCAACAACTCTGTTCTAAGTCTCCCGCGCCCAAAGAAAATAGGTGCCACTAGGGCTATTTTAAAGATTTTTAAATTACAGTGCGCACCTGTTGCCACGTATGGAGCGGAGGTATGGGGATCAAGAAACAGTCCATGCATCCAAAGTGAGGAGAATCGCTTCTGCAGGAAAGTGTTGGGTGTACCAATCTCCTCATCAACCTTCATCTGTCATAGTGAACTAAACACTCCATATATTAGTGATTTTATTAGAGCAAGACCGGCACTCTTTTGGATCAGAATCTGGCAGAATGAAGCTGCTGCTCTTACTCAGAATATTATAAAGGACTGTCTAAGTAGCGACCATGGAATGAGAATTCCATGGTTGTCTGAAGTTTTAAAATCTTTGAATGAAGTTGGCAGAGGAACTTTGTTTAATGATCCCACAACTATAGAACTGCAGGACAAAGTTCAGGTTAAGAACGCACTATATGCACTTTACAACAATGAAAGGCTCAGAAGCGAATCACAAAAATCAACTGTAACGAAATATATAGGCAATGGTTTGTGTGGACCGACTTTGCCGCCCTATCTCTCGCTGCCTATGACTAGCTGGGAGAGATCATTGTTGTTTCGTTTAAGGGCAGGAACAGTAAAATTTATGTTGTCATTTCCACTAGGACATTGTCACAGTGTTGATTCTACCTCATGTCCCTGTGATGGCGTGAGCACTCAGGATGATTTGCACTTTTTATTTTTCTGTAAATTTTATTCTGTGTATATCAAATGGTTTTTAACTCCGTATTTTAAAAAATCCAGACCACTGACTCTTCAAGACTCATATAACATGTTAATTGCCTTGGATAGTGATGAACTGACTTTTCGTGTCAGTTCTTTTTTAAGACTGGCTATACGAGCACGCAAAACGATGGAAAACCCATGAGTATGATAAATCAGCTTTGTTAACATTACTATGGAAATTAGCATATTGTTTTTAAAACACATTGTATTGTCACTGCATAAAAGGGTACGTCATATGTATATTGATTTTTAATTACTACTTGTATGTTTAATTACTTTATTTTTGTTGATGAATTATGTTCGGTACTTTTATGAATTTTAAGGAATTCGAATAAAGGTCTTTTGAACTTGAACTTGACAGAGAGCGAGATGGGGCAACATGGGTGGAGGGGTACATAGAGAGCAAGAGAGAAAGGGGAGACAGGTGAAAGAAAAGGTAGAGGTGACTGTAAGGTGAGAGAGAGAGGTGGAGAGAGAGAGAGATGGGTCGACAGGTAAAGAAGTAAGATGGAGCAAGAAAGATAGTGGGATGAAAAGACGAGGATGTGTAAGGTGAGAAAGACAAAGAGGTGAGAGAGAGATGAGGAGACTAGGGATAGGGACATGTGAGGTAGAAAGAGAGAGAGAGGAGAGAGAGATGGAGAGATTGGGAGACGTGTGGGCTGGCAAATTGGGAAAGAGGGAGGATGGACGAGCGAGATTTGGAGGGAGAGAGAGACACTTAGAAAGAGAGCACTAGAAAGTGAATGAGAGATAGGGAAACAGGGTGTATGATAGAGACACAGATCAGCCAGAATAAAATGTTTGCACAGAGCATGGAAGGTAGAGTGAGGTGCTGGGACGGGGTGTAACAAGTGAGAGTTAAAGGCGCAGAGCCAATGCACTTTTCTCCCAAAAACTGCACCGAGGCAGGATCTGAATCTACGGTCGAGTTTTTATCTCTCTTTGAGGTTTTGACACAGGCACGTACAGCTAACAAGCTTGCCTACATCTGTTGTTGTTACAAATTTCAGGTAGAAGAACTGGAAAAATACAGTTTTGCCGAGGCCTTCAGTATGTATATCCACCGTCTTGGTGAATGTAATCTTCTTTGCAATTGTAGATTTCTTTGGATTTTTTTTGAGGGGGGTGAGGAAGTGGGGAATCTCATTTAACGCCAATTGGTTTTCAATAATATATACAACAAAGCCATAGATGGTTTTTCTTCGTATACAACTAACAACTATTGACAATGCCAATAGTCCTCGCTTGCTGTCGGTATATTGTTATTTGTTGCATTATATATGTGGGTACAATGACAAAAACAGCAAAATATTTGTTGGACAGCACACCATGCTAAGCACAGAGTTTTAGGTTTCGTGCTTTAAAGATACACCCTTAATAACACCAGCCATGCCCCTTAGATCTGCACGTTTTTTTCATCCCACTTAAAGCCCTGGTTATGGCCCAAAACTTTTTTTTATTGAACATGTTAATTTGAATCAAATAAAACGTTCTACAATAATTTAAAAAAACATTGCACTCTGGCATTCCGTGTGCGCGTAGTCCATTTCCCGCCATTAGTGTGATGCACATAGAGCGCATCCCTTCAGCTCATTCATCAATGACAACTGTTCTCAGAGAAAATACTTTGTTATATTACGTGTAAAATGTGCCCTATTTCTCGTCACGGGGGTCACATGGAACCTTGAAAGGGCTACATTTCTTCAAGATTAGTGGTAGTGAAGTGAAATGTTTATTTCCTCAGCCAACTTTGAAACAGGTAGTTCAGCACACACAGATACCTGTCCTGTTTACTGGAAGTACTTCCAGATACTTCTAGTTTCAATATTTAAAGTGGGTTGCTTTCCTCATTTCCACTTAATCGGCTCCATGCCCCATATACATGTAGGTCATACATTCTGGCTTACTGTTCGTTTTCACTCCTACGTTGTGACGTTATTATCAATGAAACATAAAGGTATGAAATGCCATATGCATTGCGGAGGTAAACAACAGGCCAATGCGGTCTTAAGCTATGCCAGGAGCTTTCCCAGGGAGGACTAAAGGCAATTCGAGGCTAGAACTACACTCTCGCACCGTAGTTTGGGAAAAGGGGATGAACTTGAGTGGGATCAGCCAAGGAGATGGTGAAAAACGCATGAAAAAGATTGGAAAGCTTGGGCCATTTTACATCTAGCACAAGGGAAACGAATGAGTTGATGGCCTCAGTCTTCATTATCAATGTGCAGGTGTTCACCGCCATCAGGGTGCCCCCCACCCCTTCGTCCTCTGGCAACCCTTGCCACTCTTGTTGGCAGACCAGGCCGGAAGGTTAGTGATAAAAGACGACATAGGCAGGTAAGCTCTCCAAATACAGTGTATTGTAGGTGCCAGCAAGATAAGGAGAAACCATAGACAACTGTCTGCAGAGCCACCTCCTCACCCGGCTGCCGCCAACTGGCAAAACATAGCGCTCTCTGGAAACCTGCTCACCAACACTTCTGAACAGAACCTTCGTGAGCATGGTTCGAACACAACAGTTAGCAAGGAGGTAACCTGCTGCTAGCCTGCTACAAAAAAAACACGAGAAGTTAGCTTGTTCATGTAAAGGGTTCTTACAAATCAGCATGAAATATCAGACGTAATAAAAATGTACCCCCCCCCCAATCAGACCAAGACCACCTCGCTCCTCTCGCTCACAAACAATCAATCAGGCCTGCCTGCTCACAATCACAGCTCAGAACCTGGCCGCGGCCTGGTACCGAATTAATTAAATGACCTTCTAGGCTTCTACTCCACCCGGACGCTTGCAGCACAGTCTGACTGCAGTCACGACCCGAAAACATAGCTGCCAAGGTTTCAGATTGCCATGTGTGAAATTTTTATAATTTCAGTGTTATTATGAGTGACATTTCAAAGAGTATGAGTGACACTTTCTCGCGAGCACAATAAATCAATGAAGAGGAGGGAAACATATAAATATTGCAAATTACTACCATTTAATCAATGAGAAACCATGTACTAGTCCCTCAGTGCACCCCTGCTTCCTTTGTTGTAGGAGTGAAATGTCTGGCAGGCATTACTGCACTTTGTGAAATGGACATTAGTGAAGTTTGAATGGGAGCATTTGAAAGCTGTAAAAGGCCCCTATGCAGTGGTACTGTGAAAACTTCAACTGAGAGACAAGGAGGCAGAAAGAGATGGATTAACTGACGCTGGGACACAGACACAGAGAGATAGACATGGTCGCATAAAGACATGGGCAGACTGCCTCTACAACTTAATGCAAAAACGGGGTAGAAAGGCAGAGGGAACTCGCACCAAAACGTAGGGACACTTAAATGAGGCAGCTTAGCATCACTCCAGGCTAGGCCTCTCTCCCGCATCTGGGACCCAGCCCCACTATCCTTGCTTGCATTAGGGCCTATGGCAATTTTGCTACGCACAAGCCCTGGTGTGCCATGCGCTTCTCTGAGCCTGACCACTGATTGGCTGTATTTAGAATGCCCTCTCCACCCTAAACGCTGCTCCAAACAGATCTGAAGGAAGTCACTAAAGTGGGCAGCCAGGTGCTCTAGATGCAATGGGCCTAAATGACAATCTTTAGAAACTTAAAATCCGCTGCTTGGTTGAGGTGGTATTTTGTGGTTTTTATGTAGCGCTTTCCATAACCCACATAAAGGGTAAGAGAAGAAGGGAGACGGAGAATACAAAACGAAAGGAGACCGGTGCTAGCCTGCAGAGTTAGAAAATAGAACTCCAGAACAACAGTTGGAAAACGCGGACCTCGCCTACAAATAAATCGGGAGGAAAGATTGGAAAGGAGAGGCTAGGCTACAAACGAAAACCAAACCTTGAAAAGGCATACATAAAAGGGGAAACTGGCGAACCATAAAAAATTGTGCATCTTCCAAGTTAGCAACAGGATCTGTGAGGCCCCAACAACTTCAACACCACACTGGTGCCTAGTCTGTGTTGCTGAGTGGGCAACAGAAAAACAAAATACAGTTTGCAAACCAATGTCCCCCCACCCCCGCTGCCGGTAAAATCAATCTCAGGAGTCGGGCTGGCCCGGCCCCTCTCTGTGATGCGAGTGACTTGCGTGACCCTGCCGGCCCAACAGTACCGTGAGAGGCCGGAGTCCAAACAACATCATGAACAGTTAGTTAGCGCGGATCTACCAATGTGCCTGTTAGCGAGCTGTTTGGAAATATTATAATTAACACCAACTGATTACTTACTAACACAGTAAGTAGTGGTAACTACTTACTGTCTGACGTCGGCGACTCTCTGCAGCAGACTGCCAGGCTCAGGTGGTCTTCCAAGAACCCTCTCGGCAATCAATTCGGTTTGCTGCTGGCGCCCGCGTTATTCCAGGCTGCGACTTGTCTATGTAGGTTTGTCTATCCTGGCGGCGGCCGAGCAACGGCCATAAGATAAGCCCCACTGTGCGGCGGCCCAGCCGGTGAAGGGAGGCACTAGAGTCAGCAGCAGTGCTGCGAATGGAGCGCCTAGAGCGGTAGGCATGATGACGCACTGTGACCAATTGGGCACAGGTAGCAAGCGGTGCGAGTAATGGCTGCAGCCTGCCACTCAATAAAGTAACAATTTCAGTAACACTACCACATGCTCCCACCTCGGCCCCGCCCACCTCAGGAGTAACTTCCAAGCTGTGTCTCCTCGGAAAATCGCCCCCTCGGAAAACAAGTCTTAAAACCAGCACCCCCTCTCCCCTACCTCCTCCACCGCCGAGGAACGTGCTGGAATGACGGCACAAACGAAACAAAAAAAACAAAAACGGGGCGGGAACAGGATACTGAATCCCGCCCCTCCAGGACTCCCTGCCCTGCCTCATGGTTGCCAAGGCAATATTTCTGAAAATATTGTCGTGCTACCGTAAGGCAGGTCATGGAGTCCTCGAGAGGAGGGATCCAGAGCAGACAAATCTGCTAAACAGGAGCTTTTTCCAATGGCAGGCCTCCGTTTCGAGAGGCCTGCCAATGGAAAAAGGGGGCGTGGTTTCACGCAGTACTGAAATTCTCCTGTTCACAATAAGTCTTTGCCTCCAGCAGGGCCATGCCCTGCAATGGAGGCTTCGACCTAACAAGTCAGTAGCCAATAGCCATAGAATACATTCAAAGTGTAAGCAGTCATAGTGTGTTGGAGCTTTTCACAAACTTTCCAATCTGAGATTTGTTTACTCACACACATTTCAGAAATGTCAAAATCAAATTATGAAACCTAAACATGAAAATCTAAATAAATATTAGGCTTGGTCACCTCTAGTGCTGTGAGTACCTTGCTCATATCGCTGAATTATAAGTTTATACGTGTGTAGAATTTTTAATAACTGTGATGAGCTATTGTTGGTCTGCAAGTCAAGAATGTCACATGCCCAAACCACGGTCATCCCCCAAAGTGAGGTTTCATAGATGTGTTATGCATATAAGTCTTGTTCTAAAATTGCATATAAGTCTTGTTCTAAAATTGCACACAAGTGTGATAGCACTGCCTTAACCTGTGATCATCTCAGTGTTGCCCCAGCCTACTCAGTAGGTCTCTGTCTGTGCAGCGTCTAAAATATAAATACGCATACAGTGTATATATTAATCAGTGGAAATTATGCAGTTGATACGCTTACATCTAAATTTCTAGTGTACAATACTGGCCAACTGGCTCAAGGTACAAATGTCAGCTTGCACAAGTTCACAATAACAGAAATAAATTCACGATTAATTATGTGCAAACAAAAGTAACACGATTAAATGGCATTAATACTTTTCAATAATACATTTCATTAATATATTTCAAAGGACTCGGTCCCGGGCCAAGTGACCTATTTAATTCACTGCTCTGCTGCATATCTCTAACCTCCTATCTACCCCAGGCAGAAGATGCAATGTTTGCTCACACTCATTAGAGGACATGACTAAACCACAAAGTCTTAAAACAAAATTCATTATTATCAGCACAACAAAGAACTCGCTGCTACTGGGAAAGCACAAGGTTCTGTTGGTGGCCTTACTCCAAATCAAATAAAATGTCATGTGATGGTGGGGGGACAGGACATGGACCAGGCTGATGGCTGCAAATTCCTTACCAGGCTAACACAAACAACTGAAAATTAAACTGGGGTGGAACGTCCCTATCAAATCAAGAACAATATTCACAACACTACCACATCAGCTGATGTGTACATGAAGTTCCTCATCTTCATTGAGGCCTCCTGGTAACTTGCTACCAAGCAGAATAATATACTGAGGTCCAGATATGCGAACAGTATGCAATTTGCGAGTCGCTAAATGCCATGTACAACAGTGTCTGAGACACTGTTCGCGATTCCTAATGGGGTCGCAAATTGCAAGCCTCATGCATATTAATGCGGCACTTGCAATTTGTGACCCCATTAGGAATGGCTGGCCCTCCCAGGTACGTTTTCTTGGGACCACTGCCGGCCCCTAAAAAATATTTTCCCCTGCATTCGCAAAGGGGAAGGGGTCGCAGAACATTCTTACATAGGCTTCTGACTCACTATTAGGAAGGGACGCCTATTTAGCGAGTCGCAAAATAATTGCGACTCGCTAAATAGGGATAGTACATGAACCTATTGGATTTTGCATGTGCAAACGAGTTGCAAACACGTTTGTGCATGAAAAATAGGGTCGGACATCTGGCCCTCTGATTCCAGAAGTCTAAGCTTTTTCTCTCTGTCACCACCTGGTACGTTATTTGGAATCCTGTAAATCCTGAAAAATGACAAAAGATCAGCATTCTGATTGTGTTCCTTGGCTCAGTGCCTAGGAACTGGGTAACTTACATGACGATTATTTACGCTCTGTTATACTCCAAAATTCTCCTCATCACAGCGCAGATGGTGCTGCTGACATACATCTAACCACATGGACACTGTAAAATTTAGACACCATAATCACTCCCACACGTGATAAATTTGTTAATGTTGCATGTTTTACCAGTTGGTAACCAGTGCGGTTGCTGCTCCCTTTGCAGGCTTTGCACCAGCCACATTTATAGAAGCCTTGCTGTTCCTTTAACCAACCTTCTTTTTTGCCTTGTGTGCCTGTGTAGCTGTGTACTAGGATGTCCCTCAGGGATTTAGATATATGGTATGTAATCAATGGGTGAGGGGAGACACTATTCCCTATCACAGGGTCAGATTTAACCAAGTCCTTGTGTTTGGCAACCATTTTTGTAGTAGCAGTGGATTCACTGTTGAAGGTGATAATGAGCTTGACTGCATGTGGGTCCTGTTGTTCCCTAGTCCTTTTAGTGAGCAGGCTTTCCCTTGTAACATGTGCAACTTTGTCACTTGCTGCTTTAAGAGCCTTCAGGGGGTAGCCTCTGGCCCTTAATCTGCTGATCATTCTCCTCTCCTCTGAAGGCCGACCTTCGAATTGCCCAAAGAGGATAGTCCATTTCAATGTATGGGGTGATGACTATTTGCTCAGCGAATGCTATTCCCCGCAATTCTCTCTTGATAAAGACTAGTTTGTACTGCTCCATTGACTATCCTGACATATACGTCAAAGTCCATGTCAGTGACTTGGATCTTATGCGTGAAGGCTAGGTTAAGATCATTGTGTTCAATGTGTTGGGAAATTAAGTAAAGCTTGTTTGTGACTGTTAGAAATGGGTAACCAATTCTACAGGGGTAGCATGGTGCAGAGCGGGCAGGCCAAACTCCTGAGGACATGTGTGAAGCATCCACGCAGAAGGCACAGACGGCACACCAGGCACAGCAAAAAAAGAGACACAACACCAGTTTTGATGGAAAAGAATAACTGTTGTATTGTACCAAACCTACAACAGAAATCACAGTAATCACAATGCTGCGCCAACTGGAGCCAGGGTAATATATACACGGGGATTATTTACACGGAAATGGGAAAAAAGAAGGTAAGTCCATTATGGTCAATATTGCAAGGAAAATGTAGGCATTAACTCTTGGCATAACCTTAGCAGTAGGCATTCGGCATAAAATAAAACATTAGGTATAAAAACACAGCATGACTTGCATTAGCATCTCCTGCAAAATGAACAATAGGCGCACAACGTTCACATCTGGCCTAGACAGGCATAATCAGAGCAGCTCCGAGCTCCCTGTGCCCAAAATCAACAGCGGTGAGGCAACAGGAGGTACACCAAAATATATTCGCATGGTCAACACTTTTAAACACAACGGGCATCATGCATAGTGGGGGCAACAGCTCTGCAATGTGATCAATAGGGGAAGTAGTAGGTCGTAAACAGCATATCCTGCGTGAGGCCTAGACCCTCCCCCTGTGCTCAACCTTTAATGAAAAAATACTGGCCCAACATTACAACTGTCCAGTGGGACAGTTATGATCAACAATGTTTAGTCTTGGTTCTGGGGAAGCCCCTCTTCCTATACTTGGGGACTCAGAAGTGATGCCCCCAATCGTTGCCACTGCCCACTGTCCAGCGGGGCAGTGGTGTCCAGTCAAATGAGTTTGGGGCCTAGGAAAGCCCCCCACAACAACACGCTGGTCCCGGGGGCGGGCATCGACCCTGTGCCCGACACCCCCCCCAGCCACAGACTGACCGAGGCCCCACTCACCGGGCTCTCCTGGGGTCTAGGTTCTGCATCCGGGCGGTATCTTGTGGGGCTGGTGCTGCGGGGCTCCCCTTTCTCCTGCGAGACCCGCCGGCCTCAGCGCTGCTTCCCTGGGCACCGGCCGTGCCCCAAACCGGTCCCGCTGCTCCTCTTCACCCGGGTTGGGGGCAGATCAAGGGGGTTCTCGCTCTCCTGGAGCTCCCCTCCCGGTCCTCGGGCTGCCTGCAGGCTCCGCAGCCAATCCGGGTGCGGCTCTTGGTGGGAGCGGCAGCCTCCGCCAATGGCTGCGAAGCTCCCAGAGGGCTGGGCCCGGGAGCCAATGAGGTGGCGGCTTCCGGTGGGCGCGGCCGCAGCAACCAATGGGGCCGCGCCGCCACCAGTGGCGCCTCTTCTTGGACAGCGCAGAGGGCCGCGGCGGTGAGTTCCAGGCGGCAATGATGCGGGGTGGGCACCCGTGGCGTTTCCCCACGCGCGGTTGGCGCGCAGCGGGTCGGGCGGCCCACACCTTCCCCCTGACAGCGCAGGTAACTCCGGGCTGCGGCAGTGATCAACACGAGGCAGCGGCTCCTCCGCCACAGCGCTCCTCCGCTTCAAGGCGCTTTTAACAGTACAGCATGTTGGGACACGAGGGCAGTCTCTTGCAGGCGCGGTAATGGCACTAGCCCTTGGTTCAACATGACGTGGGGGGCACAAAAGCAGTCCCCTACAGCTGTGAGGCTGACAATAACACTGGGATCAGCACAGCGCTTTAGGATTATAGCGCTTAGGGGGACAGACAGTCCCAACAGCAAGCCTCAGGGTAACGCTCCTCACCTCCTGGGGGGGTCCAGTCCAGCCCCAATACAGCACTCTCCTCTTCAGGGGCTTTTAGATGTAGCGCTCGCATGGGGCCAGGTCCCACCAGCCTCAGGGACCTAGGATGGCACTACTTCCTCAGGGGCCAAGGGGCAGAGCAGCAGGCACTACTGGGCCAGGTCAGCAGTTAGTGGGAACTCATCAAGACCGGGCGGTAGGCCTTAACCATCCTCCACTGTAGCATGGCCCTCATCCTATACAGCAGTCTGAACTCCTTCAGTGGGGCTTCCACTAGCCCTGGGGACAGCAGAGGGGTTTTAGTAAGGTGCAGGGTCCAGCACACAGGCCCAAGCGGCGGTATCCCCTGGCAGCAGGTCCCCTCACATTCACGTCCCTGCTCTGTCTCAGCACATGGTGGCACAGCCCCCGTATTTATATGCCCCTCACCCCACCTACCAGGCAGTGCCAAAGCCTTCTAGAATTCTCTAGGGAACTGGTTCTACTGGCTCAGGGGGAGGAGTAGAGCACCCTGGGTGCCAGGCTTTCCCTCCAAAAGCTGGGATTGCTGGGTACCAAATAACTAGACCGCTAACACACTGCCGTCAGGTGGCACAACACATAGCCATGGCATCCATTTTAAATGCGACATTTCACCAGGGTGCATTTCTACAATGGGGGAAAATAAGTGCACACACCATTGCGTTACATTATCACATTACACAGGGCATCTCATACCACACATGGCCTATACAACTTTCTTTACCATGGGGGAGACATCCTAAAACAGGGGGGGAAAGGTGAAAAATGTTGGGAGAAAAGGGCCAAGTCCAACAGTGAACATCCTAAATGACCTCTAATTCACCTCCACTCACACATGCTGTTCCTCCCACCATCCCATGAAAATACGAGTATAGCTTGGAGCAAAACAACTGCCCATCACAGTTCCAATCAATTGGCGATTCCATGCATCATTCAACAAAAAGTAATTTTTTCAAAGCAGAATTTCAACATATCAAGCAACATCATTGCATGATTGACTTTTGTATGGCTTTGTCATGAAAAAAATGTCTGCAGGTCAGGATCCCCAGTCATGATGACTGCATGTATATAAAGACACCAGATCCATGGTAACAGGTGTGTATTCAGGTTGTCACGGAAAATTCTTCACCTTGGTGATGAAATCTGTACTATCTTTGCAGTAGGAAAGCATACATGCCATCAGGAAAAAATCAAGGTAATTTGAAGTGTGTTCTAAAAGGCTATTATTCGCTGAGATAATAGGTCTCCCCAGTGGATCCTCTCTATTCTTGTGGACCTTGGCCTGCATGTAGAAGCATGGTGCTACTGGTTTCTTCACAACCAGGAAGTGGTATTCCCCCATCCTAAGTAGGCCTCTCTCTCTCTCCAGTCACCATAGGGAGGTATGGTATTTGTTGATGGCTGACTGTAGACTTTGAGAGTGGTTTTCTCATAGCTTCCAGTTGTGTCAGCGGTCTGTGTGCCTCCTTCAAGTATTTGTTTATATCACACAGGACCACATTGACTCCCTTATCTAATGGCTTGATGATAACATTGTAGTATCTTGTTAAGGTTTGGAGGAAACAGAAATTTTTAGGTAGTCAGTGTCCCCCCCTCGCACCCTATCCATGTACCTATGCCCCATGTATGTCCTTGTTATCATGTAATTCCCTTCCCGTGCCTGTCATAATAATGCCCCTGCATTTCCGTCCAATGTTAGCATGTCAGTTATTAGGCCTCCCATGTGTGTAATGTTAATTCCGCACTAAGGCCTACGTTTCCAATGCATCTACATGGTGCACTTTTAAATATCGCGAAGCACACGTTTTTGTGGCTCAGCCGAGCCAGGCCCTGAATTCAGGCTCCGAGCCTCTTCTGTCTCTGAAAGCTGCAGTTTAGGTATGCATCCCTGACCTCTACCTTACTTCCTGCCCAGCCGAGCGGTGCCCGGCTCGGCCTGGCCTGCCTGCCACGACGGTATTTTGCCTACAGTTATCTGTTCAGCCTCCGCAAAAACACATTCCAGTCTAGTGAAATAGGTAAACATATTTCCGCCTGCAGAGCATAGGGCTCAGCCTTCCTGTCTCCTTGCAAGTAATTTACTGGACCCGTTGCCATAGTAGGCTTATGGCCCCGCGCATTGCACGAAGGAATATATGCACCCACTAGCATTTAGTGATGAACGGCCTCTGCCCGAGAGACCTTTTACTTCAGACAATACATCCTCCAAACACAAGATACTAGATATGCAAAAGGTGCAGGTCGTTCTGACATCCCAGACTCCAGACTCCTCTACTAGTGCTAAAGTCAAGCCCCCAGCTCTCCCCAGCTACACGTCAATCCTACGTCATGATCAGTTGCGCGCACATGTAGGGTAAAGGTTTCTGCTGACCCTGCAGACTTTCTCTATGCATCCACCCACCTATGACACCTCTATGACTCATCAAGTACACACCTCCGTGTACGCCTCCTTACACGCCTTCTGTTACGCCCATGTGTTCTTATCTCTCTCTCTGCACTTGTTACGCCTACTGTATTCATTGCAATTGTACGGTTTTACTATATATAATGTGTGATGTTAATAAAACGTTAGATATCCCTTCCTGAACCTTAGTGGTGATGGAACCCGATTCTCGTTGACTCAAGTCATCTTAATTAAAGCCCGTATGACTCAGATACCACGGACTCTGCCTCTCATTTTATGAGCTATTCTTATTGTTATTAATGTATAGAAAAATAGTCCAGGTAATTTTATTTACCACATAATCTGGCGCCCGAATAGGGACGAGTCCCCTTCCCCACGCGCCAGCGATGTAACGCAGGCCCCTGACCCCTTCTACAGCCGTGACGGACCCCCTTCTGTGCACATTCGCGGGTTTTCCTGCTAACTCCCTCAGGCCCACGGAGGAGACGGAGACTGCGACCAGGCATCCATACGAGGCAGTGAGGAATGTGGACTGTCCCGACCAGAGCCCAAGCCGAGAGAGCAAGGTCCGAGGTATCCGGAGGCCCACCTGTTTCCAAGGCGCATGCGTAGCAGCAAGAAGCCGTAGTCCAGTCCAGTGTCGAGTTTCCGAGGCCTTCAGTTCTGCTTCCCGGTGAGTACCGTTGTTGGGGAACGCATATAGACGGGTTCATTTATTTGAGCCCGGTCAAGACGGGTCTGGGTACACAGATCCGGTATAGACGTGTCCATCTAGGTGGATACGGTATGACGTGTCTCTTTATGGGACCGGTATGACTGTACTGTTCTAGCAGTGCATCCAGTATTCTAGTATTGTTTTTCGAGATTCTCAGAATTGTGTTATTCTTTTCGCAATGTTTTAATGTCGTGGTATGAATGATTGTTTGCAGTTTATTATTGTGCTTCATGTGTTCACGTTCAAGTTGGTTCAAACATGCCGCTGTTTTCGAAATTACGTCCGATAGGAACCAGGAAAGGGATACTCGAAGAGGCAGTTCCCGTCCCGCCTAGGGATACTCCTGGACATTTTATGTACCATAAACATGGCTTAGATGCCATACTGTACTTAGATTTATGGGTAGACTATACTAAAGATCTGGAAGAGAAATATAGATGGCCTGTCTCAGGGACATGGGATGCTGATTGCATCATGAGAGTAGAAGAAGCACTGTGGAAAAAGAAAGCCAGACAATCCCAGAAAGATGCCATAGAATTGTTGCGTAAAGAAGCGCATAGAAGAACAGAGAAGGAAATTAGGAAAGCAGAAAGAAGTAGAGAAGCATCAGAAAAAGCCCAAGAAAAAGAATTACTAGAAGAAGGTGAACGAGTTAGAGCAGAACAATTAGACCGACAAAGAAATGCTCTTATTAAAGGCATGTACCCCCTTCTCGCCGAGGGCCTACCTAGGGTGACCCCGGAAGTACCCATTAACTTGCCGCCACCACTGATCCCGACTACACTCCATAGTCATAAACAGACCGCAGCGGACATTTTCCTTTCCTCCTATTTAGATGACGCTGCTCCAGAGTTTGTAAATGTACGTGTAACACCTACTAATCCTCCTCCCAATCCTGTTAATAATGCGACTCCCCCCACTGTTCCTCCTGCCATCGGTCCTACCAATCCTTTTAATACACCCGTAACCCAAGATCAACCTGCATTATCAGTAACAACGTTACCAGTAACTACACAACCAGCAACACAGCCAGTAAAACCTGATGCAAGCCTAGGCGATCCCAGTTTGGGAGCAGCGGGAGGGGGCCCCTCCACCCCGCCTCAGATAAAACGATCATCATTACGAGAACTAGCATTACAGCGCATTACAGCGCACGCCAAAAGCAGCTACATACGCAACCCTTAGACAGTACCTTACTGATTGTATATATGATCCAGTACCAGGTGAAGGTCCTATGCTCATATACTCAGTACGATTAAGACGTGTTACAAATTACTTGAGTATTCTACCAGACATGAAGGAACATTTAGACAAAATATACCACTTCATTAGAACGGGGTAGGGACCAGAAAGTATTCACGAGGCCATGGTACAGAGAAAAGTGGAGCTTCAACGTATGATCTTACAGTTTTTGATTAATTGTTTGATAAGGGAACAAGACCAGCCAAGTAAAAATAAAGAAGGGATTAAAGTCCTGACAAACTGGAGTGACAACATAGCTGCTGGAAAACATGATAAACAGAATTGTGTAGAAGCCATGTACAAAAAGATTCGTAAAGAAATCGTTGTGATACACGAGAGAGAACAGGCGGAGAGAGAAGCCGAGAAAGAGGATGACAAAGTCTCAGAGGACGATGACTTAGCACTTGAGGACACTAGCAGAATAAATTAAGTAGGTAGGGCGAGACCCTTTGATAGACCCATACGACTAGAATACAAGAAACGTTCTCTTTCTCCCATACCAGAACAGTATTCCCTTGAACACATATTCCAAGCCACTGACCAAGCATTAAAAAGACGAGTAGGGTGTAGTGAACTTAGTACCATGCATGAACAGGAACTAGCCCGGTCAGCAGTACAATGGGCTGGCAATACTAACGTATATAAGGATGACGTAGTAGCGCAAACATTTTTGAGTCTTCCTCCGGAAGAACAGCGATTAGCTGGTATGTACATGATTCAACATCTCATCACATTGTACGAGAGTCAGCATTCTGATCCAGGTCCCCTATATAAATTATTGGACGATTTACTCCTAACAAGATGGAGAGGTCTAGGTACTGAATTAATTAATGTCATTCTAGAACAACGACATAAATACAGGACTCCACATTTTGTTCCTGTTCCACACCAAGAAAGGAAGACCTTTTACATAGACAGACAGAATCCCTTACTAGAGGTTCATCCCATTAGAGATAATGCGGGTACGCTTCATCGAGTATACGTTTACACACCCTTGACGAAAATGGAATTATTGGAAATGAAGAAATTGCTACCCTGTCACGACAAAGATCCAGCAGGGTTCCACCGTGAATTAAAAGACATGCTCCGCATGGGAGAGTATACATATGCTGATACAATTAAAATGTTAAAAGTCCTGTTACCTGCAGGCATTTACGAAAAACTTAAAGAAAAAGAATGGGAGGTGGGAGAGAAAAAGATTAACTGGACAGAATTGGAAAACAAAGATAATACACGAATCCCTGGTACTGGTCTCGGGGATAAAGCTAAAGAATTACCAGAGTTATTGATACAGGTTCTGCCGAGATTATTGACAACTAAAAAGGAAGATTGGGATGCCATTTCAGCCTGCAAACAGAAACAAGATGAAGACACTAGTGATTTCTATTCTAGATTTGAGAAATGTTTTATTATTAATAGCGGCCTAAAGACAAGTAGTGAATCGTACCCACATCTGTTTGTGACCAAATTAGTAGAGAATTCCTTACCCCAGGTTAAAAATAGAGTACTAAAGGTTGAGAGTACCTGGCAAGCTAATAGCCCTTCCCAAATGTTACAGATGTTACAGTACCACCAGAACCGAATTAGAGAAGAGCAGGAACACGAAAAGAGACGTATGAAAGACACTAAAATGAAAGTATTAGTTGCCCAATCAGTTCCGGCTGCTGATGGTCAGAGAAAGGGCGCGCCACCTGTATAAGGGACCTGCAACTACTGTAAACAGCCAGGTCATTATATAAATGAATGTGCTGTCCTGAAACACAATATAGCTACAGGCAAGACGAAAGAAAGACTGCGTCCTCCTAGACAGGAACACATCCCGCAGAACACGCAACCTCCACAGAACGCACAGCAGACAGTAGCAGTACCCCAGCCCATAGCTGCCACACAACATGTCACACAACAAATGTACCAGTATGCACAGTCTGATTACCCAGACTATCAACAGTATTCATGAAACGGCCTAGAGAGGGAGGTTGGCTTGCCCCTTATCGAGGTTCCTGTAGATCAAGAGGGTCATTATGTGCATAGTCATGTATTAGGGAAAGACAGAAAATTTTTGATTGACACAGGGGCGAGCAGAACTACCATCAGTCATGACGAGGTTCCAGGGGCACCCCTCTCAGGCTCACGAAATATTTCCCTGGGATTTTCCGGAAAGCCTATTGTTAACGAAGTGTCAAAGCCAGTTTCCCTAGAAGTTGGTCCATTGTCCCGCACTACAGACTTGTTACTTACGAAATCATGTCCAGAAAACTTGCTTGGTATAAAAACGTTGAAAGAACTAGGAGCAGTGATTTGTTGTTCTCCGGAAGGAGTGAGATTGTTTTTACGTGATTTTAAAGGACATTATGTGTTGAGAGATTTTGATCCAAGACTACAGAATGTACCACAGCATTTATGGGCTCAAGGTCCGACTGATGTAGGTTACATGCACATTACACCATACCGTGTCACACTCAAACAAGGTGTTGTACTGCCCCGAATCCGACAATACAAGTTACCACACGAGGCTGTAGTGGCCTTACTGAAAATTGTTGACGAACTAATTGCACAAGGAGTGGTTGTAGAAACTGACTCCAATGTATGTAATTCTCCTATCATTCCGATTCTTAAACGAACTGACCCTAATGCACCACCGGTCTACAGACTGGTGATTGACCTCCGAGAATTAAACAAATGCATAATACCCCAGTACCCAGTGGTCCCAGACATTTCTTCCCTATTGACTGTCATTGATTCCGAAGCTGCGTTCTTTACTGTAATTGATCTCAAGAACGCCTTTTTCAGTGTCCCGATCCATCCGGAAAGCCAGTATCTTTTCGGATTCTGTTTAAATGGCCGAAGCTTCAAATTTGCAAGGGCTCCTCAAGGGTTCACAGAAAGCCCTAGTATTTACAGCCAAGCACTGAAACGACAACTAGACAGTATTCACATGCCTACTGACACTGCTCTGCTCCAATACGTTGATGATCTGTTGATCACAGCGCGGACAGAACGAGACTGCGAACGTGCATCACTGACAGTCTTATATTTCCTGGCCGAAAAGGGGCACAAAGTGTCCCCTTCGAAGCTACAATTCTGTGCCCAGCAAGTGGTATACCTTGGACACTTGCTGTCCAAGAGGGGTAGACAGTTGACACCTGACCGCATTCAGTTAATTGCACATCTTCCACAGCCCAAGACACAAAAGGAGGTACGGGCCTTCATTGGCCTCACTTCTTACTGCAGACAATGGATTCCTCAGTATGCATATCTGGCCAAACCACTTATACAGTTGACAACACAGGAAGTAGCGACTTCGACTGTCCTCCCTTGGACTCAGGAACATACACTTGCTTTTGATGAACTGAAGAAAGCTCTATCTCAAGCACCTGTTTTAGCGACGCCATGTTACAGTAAACCTTTTACACTTTTTGTCACTGAACGCGATGGCACAGCATTATCTGTTCTTACACAGGATCAAGCAGGGAAACACAAGCCTTGTGCTTACTTTTCTAGTACATTGGATCCAGTGGCCCAGGCTTTGCCTGCGTGCCTAAAATCAGTTGCAGCAACAGCTCTAGCAATCAGACAAAGCGATTCCATAGTGTTAGGACATCCCCTGACAGTACAGGTTCCACACTCCGTGGAAGTTCTCTTAAACAGGACACAGACACAACACCTGACCATAGCAAGACTGACAGGATATGAACTGACAATGTTCCAGCCACACATAGAGATCAGACGTTGTAACATATTAAACCCTGCTACACTGTTACCCTCAATTACAGCAGACCCTACACCACATGACTGTGTGGAAGTCATTGACACAATGACGAAGCCAAGACAAGACTTGACAGACATCGCATTGCCCGACCCAGACCTGACACTTTATGTGGATGCTTCATGTATGAGAACAAACACAGGAGAGTTAGTGGCCGCGTATGCAGTGACCACCGATACTGACGTCATAGAAACACATCGTATTGACACCTTGTCTGCCCAAGCAGCAGAGCTCATTGCTTTGACCCAAGCCTGCATACGAGCTAAGAACCTGAAAGTAAACATATACACAGATTCACAGTACGCATTCGGAGTCGTTCACGACTTCGGTATCCTCTGGCAAGAGAGAGGTTTTTTGACCTCTCATGGAGCCAAGATACAGCATGGTCCCCTCATTCAAGCTCTGTTAGATGCAATACACTTGCCTACAGCCATAGCCATCATGAAGTGCAAAGCACATACGAAAATCACTGACACTATTTCCCAGGGTAACGACCTGGCAGATCGAACAGCCAAACTTACAGCACAGACTCATACAGACATTCCAGCTGACACGTCAAAGACTGAAGTATCATCACTGACGAATTGCATGACAGTCAGGGGTCCCACACAAGATGTACTCGACATACAGACACATGCCACTCCAGACGAAATCAAGAAATGGACTGATCAAGGAGGGGTCCAGACAGATCAAGGATGGATAACAAAAGGAAAAGCCACATGGTTTCTCCCCGACTCTATGGTTCAAGCTATCATTAATACAGCACATAGTCCAGCACACTTAGGAGAAAAAGCCATGTTAGACAGCATACAGAACACCTGGTCCAACAAACATTTACGTGCAGCAGCAAAACAGAAAGTACGTACCTGTATGATCTGTTGTCAGTTCAACCCAGGCAAAGGCATTTCCGTGGAACAAGGTGGATTTCATCCTCCTGACCACCCTTTTGAAGTCCTCCAGATGGATTATATCCAGATGGACAGATGTCGAGGATTTAAGTATGTCCTCGTAGTTGTATGTGCCCTATCCAGATGGACAGAAGCGTACCCAGTCCCAGATTATACTGCTGTGACCACTGCCAAACAGTTGGTCCGTGAATTCTTCCCGCGATACGGTTTGCCCCGTGTCGTGTACTCAGATAATGGACAGCCATTCTCCTCTGAATTAATGAAACAAGTATCTCTTCTGTTAGGGTACCAGTGGAAGTTCCATTGCGTACGACATCCGGAGGCAGCTGGTCTCGTAGAGAGGCACAATCAGACTCTAAAAACACGACTAGCGAAGGTCTGTGCAGAAAAAGGCGTGGATTGGATGGTAGCCCTGCCGGTTGCCCTCTTTTACATGCGTATGGTAGCCCATTCCAGAACCGGACTATCTCCTTATGAGGTTGTTTTCGGTAGACCGCCAAATATTTGGGGTACACCTATGCCTAGAAAAATCACAGACGTTGATAGTAATGTGCTGACAGATTACCTGGCTTCCTTGATGTCTGCACTACTCTCTTGTTGTTCACAGGTTGCTGCCGCCTTTCCAGATAACACCCAGGTTAAGGATCACGCCATTGTCCCTGGCGATATCGTCCTTGTGAGAAATTTCGACCGGTCAAGTCCCTTGGAGCCGCGTTGGAAGTCACCGAAACTTGTGCTACTGACGACGAGGACAGCTATTAAAGTGGAAGGACGCAAGGGCTGGATCCATGCCCACCACGTGAAGAGGTTTTATGGACTTGGCTCAGATTCCAAAGACTGTTTTGCAAAGGTTTCTAAGAACATTCCTGATACTGACACTAAACTCCCTTTTCTAGAAAAAACTCCGCAACAGGAGTATCGTTCTAAGCTACGGTCTAGTAAGTCAGACAGCGTTTAATTGTTTAAGTCCCCCTCAGGTGAAGCGGTTAGACAGGTTCCTGATATGTATAAGACTGTAGACCCAAATAGCGAGAGAGATCGACAGAGTCAAATGAAAGTTAAATATTGTAAAAATCTACGCAGTCGATGCATAGTTACTTTGCTCATTATGTTTTTTCTAAGTATTACGATTATATGTATAAGCTTGACACTACATGTTTTCTTTCCTCCTCTTGGTTCACATGTACATTCTTCTTTCAATGACACTGTAGAGCACACATTCAGTGACCTGCCACCTCACGAACTATCCTATCGACTAGCACTGCGCAACAACACTTTTATCCGTATGTTACACCATTCTCACCAGACCAGCAATGCCACGAATTGCTGGGTATGTGGCCGACTCCCACCCTACCTGAAAATGAAGGGAGCTCTGCCCCTCTTTCCTTATCCGTTTTCGCACAATGGTTCGTGTGGAGCATGGTTTGCCTTGATGTCCTCATTAGACAGTAAGTCCACAGTTTCCCAGGGCGATTGGATATGGGGAGACCTGAATACAGTCATGAATAAAGCATGTTTCCCAGACAAGGACCGTCTTCCCCAAAGGACAGGAACAGATCTAGAAAATGAAGTGTACGAATTAGGACATTTTTCCCTTAACCTCATGATTCTGAACGTCCAGTCTGAGACAATTCAGATTTGCCGTTTATAACAGTCTTACCCGTGAAAGGTGAATTATGCGTAAGAAAAAATGGTTCAGTATATTTAGGGCACAGTGATTGTAATACTGTGGTCGAATTCAGTGATAAAGGAAAATCTACTTTCAAAGCTTCCCGCCATTCCTATTTTATTTGTGGTCAGACAGCTTATGTACGTCTGCCCTTAGATTGGGGTGGAACATGTTAAATTGCGTTCTTACTGCCACCAGTATTTCTAGCCCCATCCAATTATCATCGAGATGCCCGTCTTGTGCATGTTAGACATAAGAGAGACCTTCCTCCTGTTATCGTTTTACTCTGAGTCAGCGTGGGACCAGTATAAGGATTACATTAAAGGATACTTCTGGTTCATAGGTCCCGTCCAAAATAGTAAAATAATACGCAGGTTAACAAGAACTCTTGAAGCAGTAGTGAACGAAACTACTTTTGCCTTAGGTAACTTGACCGAAGAGCAGTCTGCTATGAGACTTGTTGTTCTTCAGAACCGCCTTGTTCTTGACGTCATCTTGGCCGATAGGGGCGGAGCTTGTAGAGTGATCGGCTCCAGTTGTTGTGTGTTTATTCCTAATAACGCACCATCAGTGTATGCAGCAATAACAAGACTCCATAAGATAGCTCGTGAATTACATCCGGACCCATGGTCTTGGTCCGGCTGGCTCTGGAGTGTAATAGCGGGATGGGGCTGGACCGTACTGTCATTTTTAGGAATAGTACTGCTCATAGTGTTCAGTTGCTGTCTCTGTCTGCAATGTGGCCCAGCGATTTGCGGCTTGTGTGCCACTGCTTGTGTTCCCCGTCCACGTTCACGTTCCCGTGCTCGAATGAAAAAAGACGAGCAAATGATGTTATATGAACAGATAGATGGTCTCATGAAAATAGATATATCCTAAAGGGCGCAGTGGGGGCCAAGGAGGGAATGAGGAAACAGAAATTTTTAGGTAGTCAGTGTCCCCCCCTCGCACCCTATCCATGTACCTATGCCCCATGTATGTCCCTTTTATCATGTAATTCCCTTCCCGTGCCTGTCATAATAATGCCCCTGCATTTCCGTCCAATGTTAGCATGTCAGTTATTAGGCCTCCCATGTGTGTAATGTTAATTCCGCACTAAGGCCTACGTTTCCAATGCATCTACATGGTGCACTTTTAAATATCGCGAAGCACACGTTTTTGTGGCTCAGCCGAGCCAGGCCCTGAATTCAGGCTCCGAGCCTCTTCTGTCTCTGAAAGCTGCAGTTTAGGTATGCATCCCTGACCTCTACCTTACTTCCTGCCCAGCCGAGCGGTGCCCGGCTCGGCCTGGCCTGCCTGCCACGACGGTATTTTGCCTACAGTTATCTGTTCAGCCTCCGCAAAAACACATTCCAGTCTAGTGAAATAGGTAAACATATTTCCGCCTGCAGAGCATAGGGCTCAGCCTTACTGTCTCCTTGCAAGTAATTTACTGGACCCGTTGCCATAGTAGGCTTATGGCCCCGCGCATTGCACGAAGGAATATATGCACCCACTAGCATTTAGTGATGAACGGCCTCTGCCCGAGAGACCTTTTACTTCAGACAATACATCCTCCAAACACAAGATACTAGATATGCAAAAGGTGCAGGTCGTTCTGACATCCCAGACTCCAGACTCCTCTACTAGTGCTAAAGTCAAGCCCCCAGCTCTCCCCAGCTACACGTCAATCCTACGTCATGATCAGTTGCGCGCACATGTAGGGTAAAGGTTTCTGCTGACCCTGCAGACTTTCTCTATGCATCCACCCACCTATGACACCTCTATGACTCATCAAGTACACACC